>NW_007730324.1:68429-109928 GCF_000696425.1 Galeopterus variegatus | reverse complement strand
CGTTGCGGGACAGGGAAAAAAAAAAAAAAAAAAAAAAAAAAAAAAAAAAAAAAAAAAAAAAAGAATTTGGGCTTTAGAGAAAGTTTTGGAGAAGTCATTGAGTTTGAGGTGTTTTCATAATACTTTATTGGAAGACTGGTGGAGGAATGGTTTATTAAGATGAGGGAAAACTCATCTATAAAATATGATGCTAAGTGAAAATAAAAATGTATTTGTAATGGTGCTTTAAAGCTTAGAAAGTACCCTAAATATATCATCTTACTCAAACAAGGATGCTGTGAAAATTAAGTATTAATATTCCTATTTTTAAAATGTAGGAATTGAAACTGAGTGGCTAATTAACATGCCTAAAGTCATAATGATGAATAGTGAATCTGGAATTTGATCTAGATTCTTTGCTCATTCTGATATGTCACTTAGTACTGTTACAGTACAGTCATAGCACATGGAAAAGGATGAGACTATGAGTGGAAGCAGAAGGAGAGCCTAGAATACTTCAGTGATGGTGCAGTTAACATCCTTATCATTACTATTTGAAGCAGAGATTGGAAATGAATAGCACTTAGGACAGACTCTCAAATAAGTGTGAGCCTGAAGATTTCTAATAGGGAGAAATGAACTTTAAAGGAATATCTCATAGAAATTGCTAAAAATAGACACTCCTTGTCCCCACCTGCCAATCCCAGTCATTCTGGAAGGTATCCAGTATTGCAGTGAAAGAAAGAGCTAGTTACTGTTGTTCAGTGTTTGTGAAGTTTAGAGAGGGATTAACTTGAAAGGTATTAGTATTCAGAGTAGTAGCATTTTAGTTGGGTAGAAGATTTATTTGGGGATCCTTTGGCACCATAGCAAAAAGGGAAGTTGGTGAAAGATTGGTACTATAGAATGATGGGAGAAAGGTGGTTAAATTTTCCTTGCTATTTGTCTATACCACTTAAGATTTATTTTACATATAACAAGCCAAGAAAAAGATATGTTCTTTCAGAAATTTAAGGGATTCTTCAGATATCCACCTGTAGAATGTGGTTTTTGAAAATACATATATAATATTATCTATCCAAATATAGATTGATACTTCTATGAAAGAATCTACTGCTTTTATTTGTAAGATCTTTTATTATTAGCATTACTGCAGTTGTTACTGTTGTTGGTACATAGAAGCAGAGGACTGAGTAAAAACCCACTGAAAGTATTATGTACAATATATGTTATGAGTTAAATATATTATTTCTAAATTCTTTAGCAGCAGAGGTCTGTTTATCAAAATGCCATGTACTGAGAGATACTTAAAGCCTATATTTAGGGAAAATAAGTCCATAGTTAACATGACAATATGCAAAATAAGTTGTGATCATGTCTTTTAAGAAGAAGAAATTACTGTTTTTAAAATATTTTCCAAAATACCAAGTCTTCTTACCTTTTTGTTGTAATATACTTACGTTGATAGTTTTTATACTTAGAGTGAATAAAATAACACTTAATTTTCAATTTTGGAATTGAAATAAAACATACAGATTTTCCATATTTGTGTATAGTCTGGAAAAGTTTTTTCAGATTAACAAATATCTTTGGTGGCCAAACATTGGATTTTTAGATTCACATGGATGGAGTTTTTCCTTTAACATTATTGAGGTAAAATTACATAGAATTTTTAAGTTAAAATAACATCTTGACTTTAATTTTGGCACTTTTTAAGGAAGATTTTTATCTCGAAAGATATTTTATAATGCCTTTTGAAAGACATTTTTCAGTGAATGAAATTATCATTTTTTAAAATGTGGTAAAATAGGCAAATATGTGTTAGATGGAATCTCATAAGAACAGTTATATGAACTATGTGAGGATAGAGATATTTTTTCTCGTATTGATTATTCCTTCTTGTGGCATAATTCCAGTGATTATTCCTTCTTGTGGAAACTTAAAGGCTTAAGTTTAAACTTATTAGGAAAAATACTTTGGCTTTATTTTACAGTGATTTATTAATAATGCATTAACACTGCTCATATTTTCCATTTATAGAGCATTATTTCAAAACTTAAAGCCATGTAGATAGGTTATTATTTGGTGCATACCGTTTCTAGCTGTTACCTGTCTTTACTTCCAGCAGTTTAAAAACAAATTTTTCAAGTGGCTTTTACTTGTTACTCAGTGGCTTCAAGGGATCTCTCTCTCTCTCTTTTTTTAAGCTGAAAAAAGAATTTTGTTAGTGATTAAATCTTTTTAAAAATTGGTTATGAATATTCATGGCATACAAAGCTGACTGTCACCATTTGTGCCCAAGATGTGATGGCCAAATCCATACTGGCAGCATGCCCTTTATACAAATGGCAGTTATATCCCATGTCCCCCACAGAATTATACCCAACCACCCTCCCTATCTCCCTTTCCCCCACTCCTCTTTGTATCCCTAGGTATGCTTTCTTCCTCTGCAAGTCCAATGCACCACTGTGATCTGTCTTTCCTTCCTTCTTTCAAGGAATCTCTTGATGCCTACTTGCCACAGTTATAGCACTTAATCAAGTGTAATAAATGGCTGGTATAATTTTGATTCACTTAAGATGAACAGATGGTTTTAGTTGTGAAATATGTGAATGAATAATAAGACTTCCAGTCTCTGACTTACAGTCTACATAAAACTAGAAGCTTTGCAAAACCAGCAATCAAAGAAGATCCTGTTCAGTGTGACTTTAGTTTCAAGGGTGAAGCGGACATGTGAGACGGACATGTGAGATGTATAGAATGAATAGGGTGCTTCCAGCTTCCCCACTATCTGGAAGGTAGTGGTTGATGATGGTCAGTTCCATGTGTCTCGAGGCCAATGGTGACATACTATCACTGTTGTTACAATTCTCCTTCTCTGGCTACCATAGCAACATCCTTCAAACAGATATCCACATCCTTTCTAAGTGCTAAGAAATCCTTAGCACTTACCACCATCTGACATATTTGTTTACTGATTGTCTCCCCCCAGTAGTATGTAAGCTCCATGACAGCAGGAGCTTTGTCCACTATTGTGTATTCCTAATTCCTAAGACACTATTCGGCATGTTATAGTATGCAGTGAATAATTGTAGAATGAATGGGATTTCTGATTATTCTTAATGAGGCTTGCAAAGTTTTGGGAAGGTGGAATATGAAAATTATAATTGTTCTAATTGCATTGGGGACATGGAATGGAACTTGTGTTTTCTGGGTGAGGGAGACTCCGGCAGAGAGAGGCCAACTGCAATCCATTATTATTCCCTCTGATAGGTAGAATTTAAGAGAAGACATGAAGATTATTTTAGATACCTACTTTTTTAGACACAGGCTTGGCTGTTACAGAATAACATTAATCTAGCTACACTGAAGACTTTCTAATTTTTTTTTTAAAAGATGACCGGTAAGGGGATCTTAATCCTTGACTTGGTGTTGTCAGCACCATGCTCTCCGAAGTGAGTGAACCGGCCATCCCTATATAGAGATCCAAACCCTTGGCCTTGATGTTATCAGCATCACAGTTTACCAAGTGAGCCACGGGGCCGGCCTTTACTCTGAAGACTTTTTGCCTGTTATTCTCTCTTCTCTCCCCTGGATTTTAGGAGTGGAGAGATGGGCTTTTGTTTCGCTTATAAATCCACAGATATTTATACATCATATGAACACATGTACAAGGTACTGTGTCACCCATTGTGGAAAATATGAGACAGAAGATTCCTGAGAATTTATATTAAGAAAGTAAAGAATGAGTCATTGATTAAAACAAAAATGGTACAGTCAGGTTACAGTTGAGACACTGTTCTTATTTTTTAAGTGTCAGATATTTTTGGACATAGAGGTGAAAAATACCAATATCTCAAACTCCCCAGAAGACCTTTGGTTGGTTTTCTGAGGAGAAAAACTTAGAGGTTTTTTTTTTTTTTGAAGTTAGGAGATTAGATGACTTTCCTAGGTTGAAAAAAAACAAGACCAGAGATTAATGTTAAAAAATGCTCAAGTTTGTGCTTTAGGAAGGCTGGGGAAGAACCAGAATATAGCACTTCATACAAAGAAAAATGCAAATACACCAGGAGTAGATGGTGGTAGTGTATTAATTCCTTAGCTGCATGTAAACTTTATTAGGTCACTTATAATTAGGGTTACATATAATTGTCCCTTTTAAGAGTGAAAGGGTATGCTATCTGAATGGGACTCTGGCACAACAGGTGTGAACCAGATTGTTCCAGGAAAACCAGAACACTTGGTCATTCCCAACTAATAACATACTGTTCTTCAGACTTAGTCCCAATTTCTTTAACTTCTCCAGACATTTTTTTTCCTTTGTAGTACTCTGATGAGCACTTTCAGAGCCTCTCAAGCTTTGGTTCCTTTTTCCTGGTCTTGATGGAATGAATGGAAAATTCTTTCAGTTTTTTTCTGCCCCCTCCCTCACCGAACTGTTCTGGTTTATAGCACTGGTGGAGGTAAGTACAGTACTCACGATGTATTGTTAGTTGACCATTTATTTTGCTTAGGAAGTCAGATTTTGTGTATTTTTGGTCCAGTACTAGATTGTTTTTGAGAATCCTGCTTATATCTCTTTAACTGGTCTAATGAACTATTAGTGAGTTCTTAGAATGTAATACAAAAGAGTTTGTAATTTTGGCATTTGCTCTTAAATTACTTGATACTTAATATGTTCTCTTTCCCATAGGTGGGATTGTAATCCTAAAACTTCAGATCTTAGAAGAAGAGAACACCACCTTGTGTTTATACTATGGACGTGTTATTGTTTGATGTTGGAGCACTGTAATGCTTTCATTTTGTTTTCCTATTCTGTTTAAATAAATATTTTAAAATTCTTATATTAAGTGATGACTTTTCATTAAGTAACTTTTTTTCTTTTTCTTTTCTTTTGTTTTGGCAGCTGGCTGGTAAAGGGACCCAAACCCTTGACCTTGGTGTTATAATATCATGCTCTAACCAACTGAGCTAACTGGCCAACCTCCATTAAGTAACTTTTTATTGTGCATTTTTCTGATAAATTAAAAATTAACATAGGCGTAATATATCTTTGAGATAGTGTCTACCAAAATTTGGTTTTCCTCTTCCCTGAGATCCTTATTTGGAATCTGGGATGGGACTGGGTTGTCTTAAGTTTGGAATGCCTCACTTTGGAGTACTAGAATGGAAACCTAAACAATCTCAAAATTAAGGAGTTTGTTTATAGATGAGCCTGAACCCATTTCTGTTCTTGCCAGGGTCCTATTCTTTCTCTGTACAGTCTGCCGTCTAGTGGTAGGAATGCAGAATACACCAGAACACCAAAGAATATATCCCTCATAAATACACCAGAACACCTAAGAATATATCCCCCATATATCCCTCATAAAAATCTTTGACTCACAGTCTGTTCATATGCATTTTGGATAATAGTGTTTTGGTCATCTAGAGTCCCTTTTTAAGTTATATAACATCTTTCCTTCTATGTAAATTATTTCAGATGAAGTACATTCTAATTTATATCGGAATTTTTTTTCCAGGCCATAACCATCCATTCTTGTAACATTAAAACAGTTTGTTTCTTTCATTCCTCATGTATGTTCCTCATTTCCATAACATTCCTTTTTATTTTGTTGCTTTTTTTTTTTTTTTGTCCTTTTTGAGACTGGCCGCACTGCGCTCAGCCAGTGAGCGCTGTGAGTGCACTGGTCATCCCTATATAGGATCCGAATCCGCGGCGGGAGCGCTACTGCGCTCCCAGCGCCGCCCTCTCCCGAGTGCGCCATGGGCTCGGCCCTATTTTGTTGCTTTTTAAAGTGTTCTGAAGATACTTGACACTGGCAGTTGTGTGGTATATCCCTGATATATGTTAAATTTTCTATTCCTTTTTAAAAAAATTTCTTCAGGTGGGCTTCTAAGCATCTGAATCTAGCATTGGTGGAGGTCTTTTCAGGTTAATGTACTCCTTCAAAAAGAACTTTGTTTAAAATATACAGAGAGATAATGAAAGAATTTGTGATGACTCATGGAAGTTTTTCTGTTGAATAGTTTTTAGGTGGAAAAGCCTCCTTTTACATGGTGATTAAAAAATTAATCAGTTGAATGAAAAGCTTTTTAATTAATACCAGGTTAAATGTAACATACAGTTACCAAATTTTAGAATTATCTTTAGATTTCTTAATTTTTACATATGGAGTCTTAGTCCATTCATTTTGCAGAGAACACGGTGACAGAAATAGCATATCTAGTTGTGCTAACAGACTGATTTTTTTTCCTACAGCTGCAACTTGTTTTTTTAGTAAGATGGGACTTTGCTTTACTTTCACTGTGAGGTCTGGAGATTCCTTAAGGCTCATCTACCATGGTGAGAGATTGAACTTGTGTTCAAAATATTGACCTACTTCTGGAATAGAGGCCACCAAATTCTCAGCTGTTATACTGTGCAGCTCTTGTTCTTGTACCGCCTTCTTCCTCATGGCCTTGAGGAAGTAAAGGAATGTGTCATGGCTGTCCTTTTTGCTATTGATTGTGATATGCTCCAAAGGGTCTGGGATGAATCACAGTACAGGATTAGTGTGTACTGTGTGACGAGGGGTGCTTACTGAGATTCACAAGATTACAGAAATAACAGCAATTTAAAGTTCCTTTACAAATTAGTTCATATACAACTTAGTTGCTGAGTAATTTTGGAAGTGTTCACTTCTTTTTATATCACCTTATATTTGGGCAAATACAGTATATATCAAAATACACGTGTACAATTTTATAAAAAAGAATCTTACTGTGTATATATATACTTTTTTCTTTTGCCATGCATTTCTTGGCCTCATAGTATTTTATTGTCAGACTCTACTGTCATTTAATTAACTAATTCTCCATTATTGGATATGTCCACTTATTGCGAATTAGGTCCCTTGGCTTCATAGTACTTTTATCAAAAGCATCTTGGTATTTTTACTTGTCATTTCTTTTTAATACCCTGAAATCCCCCTTCTTTCCTCTTTTCAAATTAACTCAGTCCCTGTCACTTTACTGAGCATTCCATATTCTGTCAATGAGTTTTTCTCCAGTTATTTCCTTAAAGTTCATTATTACGTTGGTTAGATTATTAATAGGAAATAGAACATATTAATCATTTTATAAGTTGAAATAAGTTGAGGATTGACTGTAATCATATTTCATGATTTGATAAAAAATATGTTGGTTAGATTTATTAAGGTGTAAATCATCTGTGAAGAGCATATTTTTGAGTTAATTCTAATGGTAATCTTATAAATATATAACATGGTGTTTCTCAGAGGACCCACGAACTTTGTAAGATAGTATTTTAACATTTCCATCGTAATTTGGACCATACTTTGTGACCCCTTATACAGAAAACTTGGATGGAGTAAGAAATAAGAGTGTTTATTATATTTTCCAGACATTTGACATTTATGACTAGGGCAAATGTCCTGTGCATGTGTAATTTCTTTTGGATTAAGTCTGATTTTTCAGCATACATGTTTTCTAAATACACAGTTTCACATTTTTGCTAACTGAAAAAATGTTGCTGATACTTCATATCAAAAATTCAGAAACTATTTTCTTATCCTCTAGTTACTATTTCTCAGTGAATATTTGTTCCTTTTTTTTGTACTCAGGAAAAATTTCAAAGATTTGATCAGTGAAGCAACATTTGATTAACCACTTAATTTGCCTTCCAAATTGTATTTTCAATTTTCTAGATGATTAAAGAAATCAGTCTTATCTTAGTAAAATTGATTGTGAAGGCAGTTGCAAAAAGTATGTCTTTCAAAATGACCCTTTTGAAAGGAATAGTAACATTTGGCTAAATGATTATGATACATTGTGGGTTTTTTTGTTTTTTCAACTGTTTTTTAGCCAAGCTAACTTATTAGCTTGGGTATCAGCATAGTTTTGATATAGGTAGCCCAGTGGGTGCCTGTTTAGATGTGAGCTTCAGACTTCTGCATTGTAATGGTCCTTGCCACTGGCTAGATTGCCTGACTTGCCATAGAAGTGAATTCAAAGTGTCCTAACTTAAGTTTCTTAAGTTGGTGAACTCTGCATCGGGAGGTCTATATAATATATTAGCAGGCTGGTGGCCTGCACTGGGAATATGTCTATAAGATTAATGAAACCATCTGGTAACTGGTTACTTCTAAATTTTTTGTATCTTTCGAAAAAAATTTCCCCTGAGTACAAAAGTACTGTTTTGCACCTCACTGTTTTTCTTCTTCTTTTTTTTTGTTTTTAATTAGTTTAAAAGTGAGGACTTGCATTAAATTGGCTGTTTGGACATTTACTTCGTATATGTTTTAAAGTATCCTTATCCTTTATGAAAATTTAATTCTGGTCATAAATGTCATTTAGTAATGAGCTCCTGTGACCTAACCTAACAGGCAAGAACCTTACCTATTTAAATACAATAAATAAACACAATTAACATGTGCTTTATCTACCTCGAAAGTTTGTTGGAAGAGCACATTAAATAGGAAAAGTAAGGGCATTTTGTTTGTGTGGTAGGTATTGGTTCCTTCCACTTTCTCTGTCTGGAAAAGTGCTTTTCATTTCTGTGGTAGGCCTGTTTTCTTCCTGCCCTTAAATACTAGAAATTCTTGTAAATTTTCAACCATACCTACAGCAAAGAATCTACATGCCATTTGGTACTTATGTTTGGAGTGTGGGGGATTAGGAATTGTTAATAATGAAATATTCAAGAAGGTACTTCGGTTTTAGTATTCTCAAGGTAAATAATTAAAAGAATATGTAAGATTTGTGTTCATTTTGGAACCTTTTTGATTGGTAAGGGAAATTTACAGAGTTTTTGTTTTTTATGAAATGGTATCTCCCAGCTTGAGAGTGGGAAAAACAGTAGCTTTTGAGATTGCTCTGATAAATGTGTGACTTTTGTTTGGAGCAATCTGACTAATCCTAGCAGTTTAGTTATCTTTGTGATGAAGAACATGGAAATTGCTAACAAAAATGTTTATAGGTTCCTTTTAAGGTCTCCCTAGTGGAAGAGAATGACTTGAAAGTAAATAATTACAATGTAGAATAATTTTATAGAATAGAATTATGTGGTAGTTTTAGTGACTGTGGAGGGTGCCTCAGTCTGTGGAGGGGGAAGACTTCATTGAGGAAGTACTTTTTGAAGAATGGGCAGGAATGGAAAGATTTCAGGTGTGAAACAGCAAGATGTATCACAGAAACTAGAAAGTGATTCCTGTGTTGGAGGCTGAGATGTAAGAAGAGGATATTAATGATGGTATGCATTGTTCCCATCCTCTAAGCAGTGGAGATATCATTGAGGTTAGGCAGTGACAGAGACAGTGTTGTGTTGTAGGTTGTTCTGTGGCCATTTTAGAGAATGGTTGGAGGTATGGGGTAGGTGGGACTGCAGGCCAGTCAGATCAGTGTTTCTCATTAGGGGCAGTCTTAATTGTGGAGTACTGATTGTTCATTGCAGGACAGTGAATCTCCCACTTTTGATACCAAATGCCAGTAAAACCCTTTAGACAGCATAATAATCCCCCTTCCCAATTTCCGAAAGCCTCCAGGATAGGTGGTACTCCCCACTTAAATAAATAAGATCTGAACTTTGGCTTTGGCACTAGTAGTGGGATGGAGAGGTTAAGGTGGATTTGCTAGAGGTTTAGGAGGTAGAATCAAAAGGACTTGGGTACTGATGGGATCTAGTATATATATATTAACATACACAGAGGTAGGCATGTATTGGGCAGTATTGTAACATGTTTGACAGGTTCCATTTTGAAAAATAAAAAATAAGATTCTGGAGTAAAATTATTTTTGAAACTATTGTATAATATTTTAAAACTGAGTAGTTTATCAAGATAGTTTCTGGAAGGATATAGAAAAATATATAGGTATATGAAGATAATATAGAGGAAAAAAGGAATCTAGGAATATAACTTCGTAAAATTAAGTTCAAAACGTGATTGCTATGCTTGAAGTTTTAAAGGATTAGAAAAATGGGAGGACATAGATAAGCCTTGCCCTCAGTAGATTATATTTGGAATAAAGCAAGTATAATATGTACAGTACCATCGGACAGGTATAAAGTACTGGGAAGATTCAGACAAGGCAGAGATCAAATTCTTTTTTTTTTTTTTCTTTACTGTCAGGAGCTGAACCATGTGCACCAAAGTTGAATTTACTATTTAATTTTTGTTGTAAGTAATCTGAATTGTGGAAGCCTTGTGTCATTCTGCTGTTCCATGGGCACTCCATTTGACTGTTTTGTGCTTTGTTCTTTAAGCAGTATTGACCAGGGTAGCTGCTTACCTAAAATGCATTTGTTTGTCAGATGTTACTTTGTATAATAATTGGACTTACTAAAGCAAACATTTTGAATGATTATAAGCAGATAAATGTTCATAGTTGCATTGTCGTTTCTTATAAGCAGTCAAGGCCACGTTAGGTCATTTGAATTCATATTTGAACATTATGTGCTGAAGATTAAAAGTGGACAAATTACTAATAAGTCGTGGATAACTCTAATTTTTTTCCCTTTATGATAGTTATGGCTGGATATTTATACAAGTAAAACACCTCATTTCTTGATCTTCCCCTCTATTATTTCTCTAAAGTGGATTATATTTTGTGTTTTCTTCATTGAATTTGCCAATGCTATCTCTTAAGCAGATTGTAGGTAAAACTCTGAGGTCTATTAAGAACTTTTTTTTTTTTTTAGTTTTGGTGCTGAAACAGTTGTATATTAGACTGTTTTATAGTGATGGTTTTCAGTTTGGAATGTCAGATGGGAACTTATATTGCTTAACTGTGTTCAGAGTAATACTGAATAATAGAGGTCCTGGGTCATTTCTGATTGGAAATTAATGCACTAAGAAACTTCAGTCCATTTTCAGTTTTGTTCATCAGTATTAGCTAGCTGATGTCAACTGATATCTGGGCTTAACTTAGTAGAACTGATGGGGAGAGAAGAATGAGAAATATTTTATATAAATAAACTGTGATCCTACCCAATTACAGACCATATCTTTCTCTGTTATCTTCCTATTAGTGCAAACTCAGCACTCTAGGGTTGATATGAATAAAGGTAATTTGACCTTCAGCTTGTTCATGCTTCCATATGGATGATTTCTTTAAAAAAAATTTTTTTTAAAGAAAATTTTTATTTTTAATATTAAAGAGATGAATAATACCAGTATTATAATTCTGAAGGTTTTATGCATAGTAAGAGAACTGAAAGTTCCTCAAGGTCTTGAAACAATTTTTGTGTGTGTGATGAATTAAGCAGTTGAGGGTGAATTACACTCAAAGGGAGTCTGATTTACTTTCTGGTATTATTGATCATTTATGTGATACTAATCAGTACCCTACTTCTCAGGTATATGGTGGTCTCAGTTGCTCTTCTGAGAGATTTTTATCAACTTCTTCAAACTATCTATTGGTGCTTCACTTTGTTAGATCTTTTACTTGTTAGTATGCAAATCTGGCATTAACAATAAATTAAAACCAGAGAGTAAATTAATCTTTTAAAAAATTTCTATTGCAGACTTAATTCAATGCACAAACGAGATGAATGTGAACATCCCACAGTTGGCAGACAGTTTATTTGAAAGAACTACTAACAGTAGTTGGGTGGTAGTCTTCAAATCTCTCATTACAACTCATCATTTGATGGTGTATGGAAATGAGGTAAGCAGAATTTTTGGTTAACAAGTATACTGGTGTGATGACTGATTCCAGCTTGCTTCTCTCACTGAAACCTCGGCAATAAACTTCAGCAGCTGAGTGATACGGGTTAAGAGGGCAAGATGGCATAGCCGGAATTGTAAACCCTGCAATTTGAGGAAAGATTGCCAGTAAGCCAGAAAGCAGAAAGTGGGTTAGAGCACAGAGGACTTCAATCATGGTATCCAGAGGCAAAGATTAATGCCTAGAGGTGGGTTCTATAAGTCTCACTGGTCTTTGCAGACCTCTTTTATAGACAGCATATTTTGTCTATATCCATTTACTTTTTTATTATAACTCAATCACATTTCTTTAAGATATTATATAGTTGTCTGTGGAAGTATTTTGCCTACTTCAAGACTGCTATATTGAGGACTAAGATGGCATTTTGCTGAGAGGGACTGATCGAGGAGTACCTTCTTTAGGGAGGAGTATCTGAAGCCTTTGTTGCCCCAGTGGTAACAGATATATGTAAACTTTTGCAGTTTTCTGTTTGGAGAGAATCATCTTGCTTTCCATGATAGCTTAGCAGCGAATTTATTGGTTCTTAACTTTGAATGGTTTTCTCAGCCCAGTATACTTACTTGTAAAATTGTGTTGAAAGGAGCTATCCGAGAACATTTCAGTGGAACTAGATAAATCTACATTGGTATGTGCCATAGAAAAATACAGCACAGGAAGATTAGCTCTGAGAGATGAGGAGGGACTGTAGTTGTTGGTATTAGACTTCTGAGCATAGACTTACTCGTTAGTTTGGGATTTTTACTCATTAGACTCTATTCTCTTCTTTGAGAAGTACCAATACAGCATTGTTAAAGTTCAGAATTAAAGCAGGTATTTACCCACAACTTTATTGTTCCAATGAATCTCAATGTTGTTACATTTTGGTATTCCCTTCTGGTCCTTGTCCGAAAGCATTTATATTTTTTTTAATAGCCATAATCATAATTTAGATAGAATAGTACATTTAGCTTTTTATATAATATTATACCATAAGCATTTTATGTTCTATATTCTTTATATTTATCATCTTTAATAGCTACATAATTGATTATATATTCCACAATTTAACTATTCTCCTTGCTGGAAATTTAGTTTTCTGATTTTTCATTGTTACACCACCACATTGAGTTATTTTATTTGTAGTCTTAGTTTTTTTTTTTTTTTTTAAACATGGCCGGTAAGGGGATCTTAACCCTTGACTTGGTGTTGTCAGCACCACGCTCAGCCAGTGAGCGAACCGGCCATCCCTATATGGGATCCGAACCCGGGGCCTTGGAGTTATCAGCACCGCACTCTCCCGAGTGAGCCACGGGCCGGCCCTGTAGTCTTAGTTTTTTTTTTTTTAGTCTTAGTTTTTTTTTTTTTTTAAACATGGCCGGTAAGGGGATCTTAACCCTTGACTTGGTGTTGTCAGCACCACGCTCAGCCAGTGAGCGAACCGGCCATCCCTATATGGGATCCGAACCCGGGGCCTTGGAGTTATCAGCACCGCACTCTCCCGAGTGAGCCACGGGCCGGCCCTGTAGTCTTAGTTTTTAAAAACGATTTCCAAAAGTCTTACCTGAAATGTGATCACTAAATCAAGAGACATGACCATTTTTAGGACTTATATGTTACTTAGTTGCTTTCTAATTCATTATAACCAGTTTACAGAGCCAACAGAAATGTTGGGATGTACTAGCTTAAACTTGAAATACTTCAATCTTAACTAAGATAATGGTTTCTATTTTTATCAAGTATGTGTTTATTTAAGGTCATAGTCATTTATTCTGGAGAATTCCAGGCTTTTTATGTATTTCTCAACTTTGTTTTTGATGTAGTTTATTCTTTAAAAAGAAAAAGGCATTGGGCCAGCCCGTGGCTCACTCGGGAGAGTGCGGTGCTGGTAGCACCAAGGCCCCGGGTTCGGATCCCATATACAGATGGCCGGTTCGCTCACTGGCTGAGCGTGGTGCTGACAACACCAAGTCAAGGGTTAAGATCCCCTTACCGGTCATCTTTTAAAAAAAAAAAAAAGAAAAAGGCACACATATAACCAACTACGATGCCAGATAAAGAGGCAAAGTATCAGTGATGGCTTTCAGAAGTTGTAAATAAGGTAATAGAGCTAGAGGCAAAATGTTTATAAAGGCAAAACAAAGTTCATGTCATTTCATAGAACTGAATAACAGGAGGAAAAAAATAGCATTTCAGTGTGGGTTTTAAAAAGATAAACTCATGTTTAGTTTCTGTTAAGCAGCTAAGGCAAATTCCATTCTCTGCTTCTTTTTTATGATAGTTTGTACAACTCTCAGGTTTTCCAATTGGCAGGTGTGATTAGTCTTTGAAGAGAGTATGCATAGGATTTCACTATATTGTGGTTATGGGAATACCATAGAACAGTGGTTTTCAAACTGGGTGGGGAAGGGGTATTTTTTTTTATTTTGTCTCAGAGGATATTTGTCACAACTGGAGGGGGATACTATTAGTATCTAGTAGGTAGAGGTCAGGGCTGCTTCTGAACATCTTGCAATGCACAGGACAGTCCCCAGCAACAAAGAATTATCTGGTCTAAAGTGTCAGTAGTGCTAAGGTTGAGAAGCCTGGCCACAGAAAAAAATTGCAAAAGGTTAAGGCTGAATGGGCATTGTGTCATAGGGCCTTGATGTCAGGCGGCTATGTATTCCTGTCCCATTCCCCACTTATTGACTCGCTGACTTGGGCAAGTCACTTCTTTGAGCTTTAGTTTTCTCATCAATACTATGGTGAAACTTTAATGGGTAAATAGGATTTCGTAAGGCACTTATTATAGCATGACAAGTTGTAGGTGATAAATAAATGAAAATGTAGAATTAAAAATTTGTTCATGAAATTCAAAAAAGAACCATGTATGGATTTAGTATGAAGTATTTGGAGAAAATAATCTAAACTATAATATTAAAACATTTTATTATGAAAAATTTTAAACATACACACAATAGTGGAGAGAGTAATATAGAAAATGCAATCTACCTGTCACCCAGCTTCAACATTTATCAATATTTTGCCATTCTTTAAATGATAGTTTTAGGGTGATGTATTCCAAGTTACCTCTTATGACCCAAAATGGGAACCTGTGAAGCGTTATTGCTTGCCAGATTGGTGGCATGGCACTTAATTTAATACTATTTTGAATATCATTAGGGTGCTGTTGGAAACAAAATCAATCAAAATTTGATTAAAGTCCTATGTCTTTGTAGCTAAATATTGTGATAAAGATAGAAAAGAATAATAAAATGAAAAGAAAAATTTAGATTTATTGTTTCTAAAGTAATGGATGAAATGGCCTTGTAGACTAAAATATTTACATTTACTTCTAGAATGCAGAGATTAAGAAGAATATTTTCAAACCCTACAAACATCATAGAGTCTAATATTGTCTTATGATATTTTAATACCTTTTTGAGACAGATTGTTTTAGAATAATGGCAAAACATGAATCTCCAATTTACAAATTGGTTTTCAAAATTCTGGTTTGTTAATTTGGGGTGATTAACAAACCAGGTGAACAAGATTAAGTTTCAGGGGTTGATGGCATAAATTCTAGTTGAGATTAATTCTCTGCATGCATCTAAAAAATAATAATAAAGAAAGGGCATCCTAAGGAGAAATGAAGAAATAAAGAAAGATGTTTCTTTAGCTGTTTTAGAGGTTTTTTGTAAAGGAAAGTTAAAGTATAAGCACTTTGGAAAGCATCTTGACAGTATTTTGAGAAGGGGAACTTTTACTTACATTTGACCTAGTAATTCAATCATAAGTATATAATCCTAGGAAACTCTTATATACTTGCACATGGAGACCAATACAAGGATGTCAATGCAACATTGTTAATAATAGTGAAAATTGCAAGGAACTTTAATATCCATAAATAAATAATGGATACATAATGATATATTAGTTCATTAGAACTAGAACATCACTTAAAATGAACTAGATCTACATGTATTGAACAGATAATTCTTGGGAAAAGTTGAGCTAAAAAGCACATTGTAAAACAATAAGTACAGTATGATATTTCTGTAAATTAAAATAGAAAAAATATTTATGGTTTATAGCTACTTATACATGTAGTAAAATTGTGAAAACGTGAGGAAGTGATATATACCAACTTCACGAAGTCATCACCTCTGAAGAGGGAGGGAGGGGGATGAGACTGAAGGTATGTTTGTGTCTTCAATGGCGTCTAATGTTTTGATTCTGTAACAAGATCTGAAGTGAATATGTTCATGTGTTCAGTGGATAAGAGAATCTCTATAATATTGTTCTTTTGTATGGTTGCAAGTATTTTGTTTTTTTTTTAAAAAGTCATAAAAATTTGGGACACCAGGTAGCTGTTTAAAATACAGATGCCATCAGAACATGATTAGCCATAGTCCTAAAGTGCTACAATACACCAAAATTACTGGTTTCAGTTTAAAAGTGCCTGTTACCTTTTATTATTTTGACTTTAATACTTTAACTGTGAGCATTGGGTTCTAATAAATTCCCATATACTAGTGAAAAATATGTATTATGTCTTTAGGTTTAGTAACTGGTTAATGGGAGGAGTGAGGATGAGAAATTTAAACAAGATAAGTTTAATGGAATGTGTTAACCATAACTTTTCCTCCTAATTTTCAAATTAGGGTTTGTGATATGGAAGTACCAGGTTGATGTAATTATTTGTTTGTTTTTTTCAGCGTTTTATTCAGTATTTGGCTTCAAGAAACACGTTGTTTAACTTAAGCAATTTTTTGGATAAAAGTGGATTGCAAGGTAAAGACAACTTATTCATGATAGAAAATCAAGAGTGACCCACGTGATGATTACTGTACAGTTGAACTTTGTCTTTTAGAACATGTACTGTTTTAAACCTCATATTTTAGTGAAGGTTGTAGGAAAGGAAAACTGTCTTTTAATATGAAGATTAAGACTGATTTCACTACTTGACACTCAGAGCTCTGAGAGGCACTACGAAGCAGTACAGGGTGGTTGAGAACATGGATTCTGGAGCTGGACTGGCTGGGTTTGAATTTTATTTTTACCTCTTACCAGCTATGTGAACTCGAGCAAGTTACTTCTCTCTGCATCTGTAAAATTGGGAATAATAATAGTATGTATCCAATAGGGTTGTCATGAGGCTTAACCTAGTTAGTAATTATAGAGTTTTTAGAACAATGCCTGGCACACAGGAAACAATATGTAAGTATCTTCTTTTGTTGTTATTGTTATATTATTATTTTATGCTTCATTCCAAGAAATGTAGTTGGAGTATTATACATTTTAGTAGTTAAGGTGAATATACTGCTAATCAGATGAATTATTCATTGATACCCACGCCTGTTATTTTATTTAAAAAATTTTTTTTATTCAGTAACTTGAGATTGCCATAATCTGGTTGTAGCCGTCCATGCTAGAACTAGGCTGTTAGCATTATAGAATGTTAACTCTAGGAAGAAACTCATAAAGGATGTAGCAGACAACTTGGTGATATTCAATAGGATCAATCTGGGAAATGTCTTTAGAGAAGGTGAGATTTGTGCTGGGCTTTGAGAGGTGGATGAGTAGGCTTAAGCACAAGCACACAGATGTGCATGGATGTCAAAGTACATGGAGTATTTTAAGACTTACAGAGCAAATGAGTGTGAATAAAATGTATGGATGGTAAATTGGAGAACTTGTAGCGGCAGAGAGCCCTTAAGAAGCTGTTCAGAGCCAAAATCAGGCACAGAAGATATTCAAATAATTGAGATTTTTTAATGCAAATTGAAGCTATTAAAATTTTTTAAGTAGAGGAGAGGAGAGAGGTAATATGTTATAAAGAAAGTATCATAGTTCTGTCAAGTTTGATCAGAGGGACCAAGTCTCGAAGACATTGAGACTGTTCAGTCATTATTCTGGTCATCTCATAGAAAGTTAATGAGGGCCTGAGCTGTGGTTCTTGTGGAGATAAAATCAATGAAATTTAGTGACTGGCTATGTTTGGGTTAGGAGCTGTCCAGTTTTATAACTGTCTCTTTTTGGTAGATAGAAGTATTACTTAGAATGAAGTGAATACTTTTATCTTCTGGAGATTCTGGAAGACTAGTAATCTGTACGTAGGACCCAGTGTTACAAAATATATTTTATCTTAATGGGAGTTGTAGTGCTCTAACTTAAAAAAAATTTAAGCAGTAGACCCCCTTTTTGAAATAAAATCTGAAACAGAAGTCACATATATAAAATAGGTAAAAATGGGGCTTGACTTTTCAGGGAAATGGAAGAAATGCTGCCGCTCATCCTTTCATTTCTGCTTCCCCTGTTCTTATTTAATTCATTTGAACTTTAAAAGTCTGTGGAAAACAATATGCAAACCACTGCTCTAAACTCTAGAGCAGAGTTTACGCATATGTCCAAGTGGGAACTTGTGTCGTAGTAGCTACAAATTTCCCATTTGTTTAAGTTTGAAATTAAGGAGTTCAAATGATAAGGTTTTAAGAATTTTACTCCTTTTATGAGGACAGTTTTTGGGCTTATTTTCTTAAAGCTCATATTCTAAAAAGATTATAAAGGTAAGACTGAACAATAGGCAAAAGCATGTAATTCAGTGATGTTTTTGAAAAGTAATTTTGATTGCTGGTGTATTTTGTTGGGTGGAGTCTAGTATATTTTATTAAATATGTACTGGATGTTATACTGGGTGTATACAAATATAAATACACTTCTGGTCTAGTAAGTGGGATAGACATTGTGTACAACTAATTAGTTATGAGTTGTACTTGGGGTAAGATTTATATCAGAGCACAAAGGATTCAGGTAAAGTTTCAAAGAGATTGAGCCTTGAAGGATGAGAGGTATTTTCTCTATCAGAGAGGTTGGGGTAGAGAATATTAGGGGGAGCAATATGAGCCAAAGAGCTGAGGAATGTATGTAACACCTTGTAAAGTACACTACACTAATATGTATGAGGCTATATGTAGGCAATAATTTTTTTTTTTCTATTTTGTTCACTCATTTTTTTCCAGTGGCACTAAGTAGGCACTCAATAAAAATTTGTTGAATAAATGAATTGGTTGATGATGTTAAATCTAGTCTATGTGTTTTGGTTGTTTTGGTGTTTTTAAAGTAGCAGAGATATAAAATTAAATTTGTTAGAGGAAGATGAGTTAAAATAAAATGGACCTACTTTTCAATGAGGAGTGAAAATTTATAGACTCCCTTGAACCAGACAATAACAAAAATACAAAGTTTTTGGTGTTCTTAAAAATCATAATATTAAGTTTTATGTTGCTGAAGTTTTCACATCTTATGACTGTGATGAAACAGTCTTAAGATGATTTATGTATTCACTTAGAAAGTTTTGAAAATATTCATGTAGTTTTTTTTTTGTTATGCCTTAAACTTGCATATTGCCATTTTCTTCATTAAACTAGGCAATAATTTTCTGTACTTTTTATAAGTTTGGCACATATTAAGTTATAGTTATTCTAAATAATATACAACTAAAGATTTCATGAGTATAAAAATTATAAAGTTGTTTGATTTCAGAAATGAGATTGTAGTTCCATAGGATGTTAACTTTGAGTTGTGAGGTTATCAAGTTGTGTAAGAGAATATGTTTTTTCCAATTCCTGATAAAGAATGAAAGTGTTGATCAGAAGCAAAACAGACTTTTTATTTCAGTGAAATTCTCAGGGAAAGGTTTTTTAAAGCCATATGTGACATACCTGACTTTAAAAATGTGAAGTCATAGAGAATTTAATGTGACACTATTCATTAGTTACTTAATTTACATCACTAAATTGAGTTGGGATATCCAGACATATAGTGATTGGATAAAATGAATTATTTTTCTAGACAAGTCTGGCTATTAATTATTTATGAAAACTATTTTTTTTGTTGTTTTTTTTTTTCAGGATATGACATGTCTACATTTATTAGGCGGTATAGTAGGTATTTAAATGAAAAAGCAGTTTCATACAGACAAGTTGCATTTGATTTCACAAAAGTGAAGAGAGGGTGAGTTAAACTTTCTTTTTTTTCCTGGCGTCTAATTGATTTGAATATTTAAAAATGTAAAACATAGGAATTATTAGATAATGAATTACAGAATTTCAGCCAGTTTTGAAAGATGAATCTCATTTTTCTTTGTTAGAGGTATGTCAAATACTTTTTGTACTAGGATTTTTTTTTAAGTTCTTTTTATTTTTATAACAGCTTTATTGAGATACAATTTACATAACATAAAATTAATCCTTTTAAAGTGTACAATTCAGTGGTTTTTAGTGTACTTACAAAGTTGTACAACATCACTACTATTAATTCTAGAATATTTTCATCATGTCAAAAAGAAATTCCACACCTATTAGCATTTTCCATTCCTCACTTACCCTAGACCCTGGCAACCACAAATCCACTTTCTGCCTCTATGGGTTTGCCAGTTCTGGGCATTTCATAAAAATGAAATTATATAATACATAGCCTTTTGTGTCTGGCTTCTTTCACTTAACATAATGGATTCAAGTTATAGCATCTTTATATTATATCAGTACTTCTTTCCTTTTCCTGGCCAAATAATATTTTA
This sequence comes from Galeopterus variegatus, assembly GCF_000696425.1. Lineage (NCBI taxonomy): Eukaryota > Metazoa > Chordata > Mammalia > Dermoptera > Cynocephalidae > Galeopterus > Galeopterus variegatus. The sequence continues at coordinate 89,683 of NW_007730324.1, read as the reverse complement.
TTGTATAGATATATACCACACTTTATTCATCGGCTGATGGACAGTCAACTGGTTTCTACTTTTTAGCTATTAGGAATAATACTGTTATGAATGTTAATGTACAAGATTTTGTGTGTATTATCTTTTCAGTTCTCTTGGTTATATGTACATAAGAGTGGAATTTCTGGGTCATGTGTTAACTCATGTTTAGCATTTTGAGGAACTGCCAAACTGTTTTTTAATGCTATTCAACCATTTTACATTCCCACTAGCAATGTATGAGGATTTTAATTTCTCCATATTTTTCTGTGGGTTTTTTGGGTTTTCTTTTTTTTTCTTTTTCCTCTTTTTTATTGTAGCCATCCTAGTGAGTGTGAAGTAGTATCAATACCCATGCTTTTGGTTTGCATTTCCATGACGGCTGATGGTATTAAGCATCTTTTTCTGTGCTTATTGGTCATTTGTATATATCGTTGGAAAAGTGTCTCTCCAGATCTTTTACCCATTTTTATTTATTTATTTTTTTGGTTTTGGCGGCTGGCCAGTAAGGGGATCCGAACCCTAGACGGTGTTGTTATCAGCACCGTGCTCTAACTAAGGAAGCTGTCCAGGCAACCCCTATTTACCCATTCTTAAATTGGGTTGCCTTTTCATTGTTGAGTTGCAAGAGGTTTTTTTAAAATGTATATTCTGGACACCAATTTCTTATCACATATGTGATTTGCAAATATTTTCTCTCCTCCTGTGGCTTATCTTTTCACTTTCTTGATGGTGTCCTTCGAAGAATGAAAGTTTTTACTTTTTATGTCCAGTGTATCTATTTTTTCTATTGGTTGCTTGTACTTTTGGCATTACATCTAGGAAATCATCATTTAATCCAGGCTCACGACTTACTCCTATGTTAGTCTAAGAATTTTCTGCTTTTAGCCCTTATGCTTAGATTTTTGATATATTTTTAATTAGTTTTTGTGTATGGTGTGAGTATTTGAGTCAGAATTCATTCTTTTTTATGTAGATATCCAGTTGTCCCAGCACCATTTTATGGAGACTATTCTTTTTCCATTGTATGATCTTACCATCATTGTTGAAAACGAATTGACCATAAATAAATATAAGGGTTAATTTCTGGACTCTCAGTTCTGTTCTGTTGATCTTTAGTTCTGTGAATCTGTATGTTTATCCTTATGCCAGTACCATACTGTCTTGATTACTGTTGTTGTAAGTTTTAAAATTGGGAACTCTTATCTTTTTTTTGAAAAATTGTTTTGGCTATTGTTGGCCCTCGCATTCCCATATGAATTTACTATTAGCTTGTCAATTTCTGTAGAAAAGGCAGCTGGAATTTTGATAGGGATTGCATTGAATCTATAGATCCATTTGGGAAGTATTGCCATCTTAACTCGTTAAGTTTCTAATCCGTAAACATGGGATGTCTTTCTGTTTATTTGGATCTTCTTTCATTTCTTCAAGTACTGTTTCATATTTAAGGTTTCTTTTAATCTTGAACGTAGAAGATGAATTTAGTTTTTATGCGCCCTTAAATAACAGTCATTTTAGCATATGAACTAATCACATGAATGATAAAATCAATGATTCTATACCTGATAATGCCTGATAGGCAGATTTTTTCCTGGGATATATGGTGAGACCTCAGGAAATAGTCACCAAAGACATCCTTAAGGGACAGTGATGACCCTTGCAACTATGAAAGCCTGCCCTGAGAGGAACCTGGCATCTGTAGAAATATTCTGGTGAATGCCATTCTGAGTGGCCCTGCTACTCAAAGAGCCCAGAGATTTAAGCAATTGAAATGTTCTTTTAAATTGTTCTCTTGAAATTTTAAATTGTGGGCCGGCCCAGTGGCGCACTGCTACAGTGCGCCGCTTGGGAGCGCGGCGGCGCTCCCGCCGAGGGTTCGGATCCCACATACAGACTGGTTCCTGCTCACTGGGTGAGCGAAGTGCAGGCGCAACACCGAGGGTTGCGATCCCGTTGCCGGTCCCGGTCCAGTATGGGCGCGACACCGAGGGTTGCAATCCGTTGCCGGACACGAAAAAAAAAAAGACAAAAAGGAAAAAAAAAAAGAAATGTTCTTTTAAATTGTTCTCTTGAAATTTTAAATTGTGGGCCGGCCCAGTGGCGCACTGCTACAGTGCGCCGCTTGGGAGCGCGGCGGCGCTCCCGCCGAGGGTTCGGATCCCACATACAGACCGGCTCCCGCTCACTGGCTGAGCGAGGGGTGGGCGCAACACCAAGGGTTGCGATCCCGTTGCTGGTCCCGGTCCGGTACGGTACGGGCGCGACACTGAGGGTTGCGATCTGTTGCCGGACACGAAAAAAAAAAGAGAAATTTTAAATTATTAGATGAAAGTAGAAAATTTAATAAAAATGTAGATGTAACCTCTTAGTTGTGCAAGAAATTTTAAAGCCGATCCTAAGTATTCTATCAGGAGGTGATTATTTTGGAATTTACCAAAACTAAGTGCTACAGGTTTTGTTTCATATATTTAGGCACTTTGTTGAAGATTGTGATGGAGAGGTTCATACTAGAATTCTGATTCTTAACCCCTGTGTCCTGTCTAATAAACAGTTTTCCAGTTGGCTTATGTTAATACTTCACCTATAAATTGTTCTATGTGTAGATTTCAGAATAATAAATTTTTAAAATAGTAGGGTTCCCCCCTCCCCAATTTGAGGGGCCAGTCTTGAGATTGAGGATAGTCGATGAATTCTTACCTAATTGAGCAAACTTTTTTATTGGATGAGAATAGCCCTTGATTATGCATAATAAAATTAGTATTGATTTGGGTAAATCAAGGAAGACTATAATTGAGTGTGAACCAAGAAAAAGCACAGAAGTACCATTTTACTCACACATGTACCATACATAAATATATATGTGTCTGATTGTAAAAAGAAAAAGGATATAGTGTACAAGTTGAGGGTTTAACAGCAATTAAAATTTATTGTATCATGGTAAAAACCTCATAGACTGTAAGTTTTAGAGATGACTCATAAATAGTAAAGTTTTACTTATGAAGATAATTTTTTTTTTATATTTAGAAAACTAGTAAACTTTCAAAAACTTCAGGCAGTGTAGCAACCTAACTTGTAAAAAATGTTAACATTTTGGCATATCTAATCATTTCTGTGTATGTAAGCAGAAATAAGTATGTGTATGAAGAAAATTACATAAAAGTTGGATCACATTCTTCAAAGGCTGTTTTCTTCCCCCTTACTATATATTTTGGACATTTTCAATGTCTGTACATGTTGATCCATCTCATTCTTATGAATGGCTGTAGAATTACGTTATAGATGTACATTTGATTTATTCCCTTTTTTTTAATCTTACAAAAGCAATGGATTGACCATTCCTTTTACATATGTTGTATTCTTAAGTGAATTTTCCTGTTGAATAAATTCTTAGAATTGATGGGTTATAAGATATACATTTAGCATTTTAACAGAAAATGCTAACTTACCCATTATAAAAGTTGTACCTAATTCTTAAGTTAAATAAGAGTTATAAATACCTCTTTCTCTATATTCTTCCATTGTCATAAAAAATGTATCTCATTAGGTATTAATTTTATTTTGGTTGATTGAATAATTGAATAAGTGGTGATATTGAGCCCCTTTCTCTCCCTTTTTAAAAATACCATTCGTGCTTTGTTAATTGTCTTCTGATGGCCTTTACCCATTTCTCTATTGGGTTTTTTGTTTGTTTGTTTGTTTTTGTTTTTTTCCGTGTCCGGCAACGGATCGCAACCCTCAGTGTTGCCCCCGTACCGGACCGGGGACCGGCAACGGGATCGCAACCCTCGGTGTTGCTCCCGCGCCTCGCTCAGCCAGTGAGCGGGAACCGGTCTGTATGTGGGATCCGAACCCTCGGGCGGGAGCGCCACCGCGCTTCCCAAGCAGCGCACTTATCCAGTGCGCCACCGGGCCGGCCCCAGGGTTTTTTATTCTTTTTCATTGTGTTGAATAGTGGTAAGTACTCACAGGCTTAGATGAATCTAGGTTTGAATTCTAGCTTTAATCCAGTGAAATGAAGAATTTTAGTAAGATACTTCAGCCAGAGTACTGACTTTAAAAAAAAAATGTATTTTGAAATAATTTCACATCCAGCAGTGTTGCAAGATTATTACAGAGAACTTTAATACACTTTACTCAGAATCACATTTTTAACATTTTGCTACATTTGCTTAATCGTATCCCCCCCCCACCCGTACACATTCACTCACACTTTTTTGTCTGAATCATTTGAGAGCAGGTTACATACTTCATGCCCTTTTATAGTTTATATCCCTTAATACTTTGATGCATTTTCTAAAGAACGAGGATCTTTTATTACATATCCATCAGCTTCTTAATTTTTTTCATGATACTTTTTATACAGAACACTGGGATAAATGGAGAAGACTGCTGAGGCTGAAGGGTTAAAGGATCAATATCTTGGCACACGTATAACCTTTTTCTATCATACTAGTATTGTGTGGCACAATAGGGAAGCCTTGACTTTAGCTCTGAGTTATTTCATCTGTAAAATAGTGATGAGGTTAATGGTACTTATCTATTAGGATTGTTATGAGAATTAATTAAGATATTGTATGTAATGTTTAGCACATGACAATAAGCTTTTTGCATATTAGGAAAATAAGTTGTCATGGGTTACAAATAGTTTCCCCCATTTTTTAACATTATTAAAACCTTTAAAATCTTAACATGATCAAAATTATAATTAATTTTATGGCTTTTATCTTTCAAGCAAGCTGAGAGTTAGCTTTTCTGTTTCCAGATGGTCAATTACCTATTCATGTATTCATTGGCTGTATTTATGGATTCAGTATTTTACACCTAAGTCTTTGACTCATTTGGAATATATCTTTGTTTTTTAAAAAAAGTGGAAGCCAATTATAATTTTTTAATAGAAATATAGGCTATTCAAAAATCAAAATGCATCACTACCCAGATAATTGTTAAACAGCTTTTTGCTCACATAAACTTACTTCTTTCTGTAAAGCCCTTTTTTTTTTCCTGGTGAATTCTTAGTCATTCTTCAAGAATTCATTCAAACACCATTTCTTTGAGAAAGCCTTATTTCTGTTATTAAATTGTATATGACATTGTTCCCTCCAGGAGGACAGTATAGTCTTACTTGTGTTTTTACCTTCAGGACTTGCCAGTGTCTAAACATAGTAGATGTTTAATAGTTTTTGAAAAGGTGACTAGATGAATTTGTAAGCAGCACATTAAATGGTTCTTTGAAAAATGGATCCAATAAATTGCCTACAGATTTATCTTTTCAGCTGTTAAACAATGGTCCCTTTATTTTCTTTTTGTTTAGCTTTCCATTTTTTGGTAGCATTAACTCATCATGTTGAATTATCTTGTAATCTAAATTGGTACAGTCTGGAGTGACAAGACATTGTTGTTTAACAAGCGAAAAAGAACAATCCAGGTATTGTATGTGAATAAGGACATGGAATGCAAGCCTTTAATCCGTTTCTCTCTTATATTTGGGAAGCAAGTATCTGAATTTAATTATAATGCATTTAAGAAATTGTAAAATCTTGTGTTGTGCATGGAGTATGAATTGTCATGTATTTGGTCTGAATCATATTCAAGCGTTTGGGTTTGTAAATTATTTGAGTTTCTTTGAATTCTGATATATAGTAACAACTTTAAATTGCTCAAAATTAATCCTTTTAGGGAAGAAATGATGCAGAGGCTAGTGAGAGAGGCAGGAATCAAAAATGTCCCCTAAATTTCTGGTGTAAGTCACTGGGAAGGTGGCTTCTTCTACTGGGAAGATTTTGGAGGGAAGTGATAAAGAATTAAGGATTTAGTGTGGGAAGAGTAGTTTTGAGATGACTGTGATTCATACGGATTGAGATATCAAGTAGGTAATTGGACATACTAACTTGGAACTGGAAAGTTCTAGGCTAGTGATATAAATATGTCAGTGGCATTTTGGTAATTTTGGCCTTGGGAATGACAAATAACCTGGACAGTAAGTATAAAATGAGAAAAAAGGGCCCAGAAATACCTTGAGATACATCAACATCTATTTTAGAGGATAGGTAGAGGATGAGGAGCCAACAAAAGCGACTGAACAAGTGATATGTGGGAAGAAAACAAGGAGAGAGAGGTGTAGTGAATGGTAAGAGTATTTCATAAATGAAGGAAACTTTTGAATGATGCAGTCAGATGAAGGTAGAAATGTACCCATTGGAGAAGCAACATGGTATTTCCAGGTGACCTAGAGAAACTTAACTGGGGTGGTATGAGTGAGGTTCATATTAGAATGAACTGAAAAATGAAAGTGAGGAAGTGTTAGCTCTTTTAATAAGTATGCATGACTCTGCAGGGGAAGTGGTAGCTGGATGGGAGTAGGGGATTAATGGAATGAGTGTGTATGTTTTTAAAGAATAATGATTCTAGAGCCTTTGCTTGCAATCATGGGAATGATTGAGTTTAAAAGAACAGATAAATGGACTACACTGGTCAATGTGGTAGCTACTTGCCTCGTATGGCTATTTAAATTTAAATTGATTAAAGTGAAGTAAAAAGTTTATTTCCTCAGTTGCATCAGTCACATTTCAGATGCTAAGTAGCCACATGTAGTCTGGCTATCAATTATAATGGGCAGATATAGAACATTTTCATCATTGCAGGTAGTTCTTAGACAGTGCAGTGTTAGAGAAAGGGAGGACAACCATAGGACTGTGACAGAGTGGGATCCAGAATACCTGTGTGAGTAATATTTACATTTGATAGAAAGAGATAGACTTACTCCATAGTAATAGGAGCAGACCAGAAAGATGTAGTTTGAGTGGCAAGAAGACCAGACGATCTGTTTTTGTTGTTTTCTATTTCTGAATGAAATATTTTGGAGCTGAGAGTTTTGTTTATTGGGTGTGGGGAAGCAGGGAAGTAGAAAGAGGTCTGATGATTCTTAGGAGAGGAGTTTACTAGAGAAGGCAAAGAGGACTGCTGGCAGTGTTGAATATTGATGATCATGAATTTATAGTATTGCCAGTTTGTTCTGTTGCATGGTTTTCTTTACCAGCACTCAGCTGTGTGTGTACAGGCATGGATGAGTTAAGTTTTTGCTCAGCCAGTGTTGTGAATTTGCCAAATGACTACAAGGGAAGAAAAGAGGCACAAGAAAGTTAAGGGTTTTTGCAAGGGAATGATCATAATAATGATCTATGGAATTTATTTATTTATTTATTTTGGGGGCAGCTAGCTGTTACAGGGATCTGAACCATTGACCTTTGTGTTGTCAGCACCATGCTCTCCCAAGTGAGCTAACTGGCCAGCCTCCATCTGTGGAATTATTAGCTAGATGAAGAAAGTGAAAATGAGAAGGGATAGTGGTGAAGTTGATACTTTAAAGTTTTTGATGAGGCCAAATAATTTTTACCTTGGGGATACTTGACCAAAGCAGCTGGGAGGTTAAAAGATTGTTTTCATAGAATAAGGGGTCTGAATTTAGTCTTTTTTTCAAAATCTTTGGGGGCATTAAGATTAGGATCTGACCATAGGAATAGGGGCTGCTGTAAAGGGACTGTGAGATCAAGATGTCGATCCACATAGATGTTGAAGTTAACCGAGAAAGACTGACCTAATGTTTAGGTCTTATGTTATGGGGAAGTGCCCAGAAAGTCAAAAAGTGATTTGAGTAAGAAGAGAGGAAGAATTAAAAGGGAACTAATGGTGACTGATAAAATTAGTGTGTGACGTGCGTGAGAACAAAGAAAGGCTTTCAAAGAGGAGATGGTGTCTTCGTCCCAAATTCCAGTATCTGGTACCAACCAAGGTAATTTAGTACTTGAACAGGCATTTGTGGGTTAACATAGGGAGAGTTAGGCTAAAACTAGTCAACAGTTGCCTACCTAAGGCAATCCATTGTTTTTTGTTCATTAAACTCTGTTGTGGGGCCGGCCCGGTGGCACACTGCTATAGTGCGCCGCTTGGGAGTGTGGTGGCGCTCCCGCTGAGGGTTTGGATCCCACATGCAGACCGGTTCCCGCTCACTGGCTGAGCGAGGCGCGGGAGCAACACCGAGGGTTGCGATCCCGTTGCTGGTCCTGGTCCGGTATGGGGGCGACACTGAGGGTTGCAATCCGTTGCCGGACACGGAAAAAGACAAAAAAAAAAAAAAAAACTCTGTTGTGTCCTGCATAGCAGTACTGTTGCTTTTCATAGCTTGTTTTCCTGGTTGATGGTATATCTCAGGGTAGAGCAGCTACTTTTAAGTATGGGTCATTTGTAAATTAGGAAAAGCCTACATATTTTTTTGGAAATGCCTTACTGTTCTGCCAAAAGGTTATGAAAAGCACTCACTATTTTGGAGTCTGATACACATGGATTTACATAATGGTCCTACCACTGACTAGTTAGTTCTCTTACCTTGACAAATCATATAACCTCACTGAACCTAAAATTTTATCATCTGTAAAATGAGACAAGAATATCTGTAGGGTTTTTGTGAAGATTTGAAAAACAAATATTAAGCCCTTAATACCAACCCTGATATATAATGAACACTTACTGTTAGCTGTGTATCTTAGCCCCAATACCTTTAGTGGTTTTTTTTTTTTTACACCGGTTTTGTAAAATTCTAGTTTATTTGGTATTGATAGTATATCTCAATCTTGAGGAATATCTAACCTGTTTGGAAATATTTGACATAAATTTTTTTTATTGAAACATAATTGATTATACATATTTGTGGGGTTCAGAGTTGAATAACACTGCCTTTTAATAGAATATTTTAATAAAACAAGCCTCTTAAATATCTCTTTAACAGCCAGATTAGAATGACCTGGTAAAATTATTCTTTATTTTGTAATAAAGTGGTTTTAGTTATAATTGTCTGTATTACAAGACACTGCTGATCAAGTTATGAATTAAATACTTCAACTACAGTGCTCTGAAGACTTGAGTTCAATTCCTGACTTCATAATATTTAACCGTTTAGTGACTTGACGCAAGTGATCCTTTTCTATTTGAACCTTTTTAGGAAAAAAAATCTTTAAAACTACCCTTTATACACAAGTGGTTGTGAGGATCAGATGGATGACTGACTCATGTGAAAAGTGCACTGTAGACCTGGCTATGTAATGTAAAGTTTTGTTTTTGTCTTCTGCTTTTTTAAAAAGAACCTTCTTTTTCTTTTTAGTTTTAAATGAGCACCTTAATATTGGATATATAGTGTTGCCTGGTTTCGTTTTTTCTATGCGTTCTTTGAGCTTTCAGGTTCAATAATGACCCAAAAATATGTGATGTTTCATAGCAACTTTGTTCTCTGTGTAAGTAGAGAACCAGATGGGATTTCTAAATGTAAATTTAATAACAAATTCAATTTTTTTTTAATATAACAGGGCTGATGGAGTTATGAGAACAATGAACACAGAAAAACTCCTAAAAACTGTACCAATTATTCAAAATCAAATGGATGCACTTCTTGATTTTAATGTAAGTTGATTATGCTTTTATAATTTATGATTTAAAAAAATTTAAATAATTATGATCGGAGTTTTTATTCTCAAGTTTTCATAGACTATAGTTTTTCACACTAATATCGTGTTTGGCTAAGGATTTTCTGTAGATGTTATGCCACGTCAAATTATTTTTTATTTTTACAATTGTTTTAGATTTACTCTAATTACTTAGGTGCTTTCCTACTTCTAGAATTTTAGGATATACAAGCTAAAGAAAGTGATGGGGTAAAAGGATTGATCTGAAAATCTACTTTCTTTTGATAATGGTTTTTAGATTTTTAAAATGTGTAAGGATTTTCTTTATGAATAGCCAATGTAATTTTTCACTTTTGTCTGTTTTGTAAGACTTGAAGCATGACAGTTATTCAGAAATAAAGGGAAGTTCAATAGCACTTATAATAGCCTGTTATGTAGCAGTTACCCAAAGGCAGTGTTCCCTCGAATTTTTGTTTTAATGACCATTTCTTTTCTTTTTTTTTTTTTTGTCCTTTTTGAGACTGGCTGCACCGCGCTCAGCCAGTGAGCGCTGTGAGCGCACCCATCATCCGTATATAGGATCCAAACCCGCGGCTGGAGCTCTACTGCGCTCCCAGCGCCGCACTCTCCCGAGTGCGCCACGGGCTCGGCCCTAATGACCATTTCTTGAACCATGTTGCCTGCTTTGTCATTTGTTTATAATATATTAAAAGTTAGCATTTTCAACTCTGTTCTTTTTTTTGGCATCTAAAGATACTTTATTGTAGAGATTGCAAGTGCAAGTTAGTGAACGAAACTGTGACAATTTCATGCTGAGATTGATTTTTCCTTTAACTTGTGCTATTAATTGCTGGTCTTTAAGTGTCTTCAAGGCAGAAACCAGGTCTGTTTTGTTCCCTGCTCTGTCCCTATTGCCTAGTAATGTGTGGCACATAGTAAGTGTTCAGCGTTCAATAAATGAATCATGTAGGTGTTTCATAGACTAGAACAGGGGTTATCAAACTATTGCCTGTTTTTGTATGGCTTGTGAGCTGAGTGGTTTTTACATTTTTAAATGGTTGAAAAGAATTGAGAAAGAATACTTTGTGACAGGTGAAAATTATATGAAATTCAAATTTCAATGTCTGCAATGGCGTTATTGGAACACAGCCAGGCTTGTTGGTTTATATATTGTCTGTGGCTGCTTTTGTGTTATAATAGCAGAGTTGAGTAGTTGGGACAGATACCATATGGCCCACAAAGTCTAAAATATTTATTATATGGCCCTTTACAAAAAAAAGTTTTGCTGATGCATGTTGTAAAGATACAGGGAATTGATGTAATTAAAGAGCATTAGTTTGTTTTGTTTTGAGGCTCTAAAGGGTCCAACCGTGAATTTTTTTCTCTTAACATATTGTGTGTACCTTTATAAAATTAGCTATTGTTTTCAATGTCTGTATTATACTTCAGTGTATGTAACAATTTACCTGATCATCACATTGATAGATATTTAGAGTTTTCCTGATTTTTTTTATCTAAACAGTGGGGAAGGGGGTATGTGTATCTATTCAATTGTAAACCTATTTCTATAGGGTTAATGCCTAGAAAAAGAATTTGGTAGTCCAAAGAATGTAAATATTTAAATTTTTAATAAATATTGCCAACTTGCACTTTAAAAGAGTTGAGCCAGTCACTGAAAATAGGCACCTGTTTTTCTTTATTCTGATCAGCACTGAGTAATATCTATTATTTTGATATCTACTAGTCAAGAAAGGATATTTCAGTAATTTAATTTGATCATTATATTTTAAATTACCTGATAAGTGGAGTTGAACTTCTTTTCACATGTTGTTAGCCATATGTATTTTTTATTTTGTAAGTTGTCTTTCATTTACTTTATTCTCCCTGTATAGTGGAAATCAACCCTGTTACACGTTCTGCAAACATTTTTCACCAGCTTGTTGTTTACCGTTCAATGTTGCACTTATGTTTTTCTGTACCTAACATATGTTAATTTTCATGTACTAGATATTTGTGTTATCTAAAAAAAGAACTTAGAGTTAATTTGATCTATCCTTTTGATTCGTTTCTTGAGATAAAACTAAAGGTATTTCCAGTATTCTTGATAGATAAATGAGAGCTATTTTTTGTTACAGCAAAATTCAAGAATAATAATAGTAAATATTGATCATTTATGTGCTAGCTACTGCTCCTGGCTCTTTACAATCATTGTATCATTTAACTTTCCCAGTCACCATATGAGTAGAAGTGCTATTATCATTACCATTTTAAAGGTGAGTTTGTTTCTAATATTGGGAAAAGGTATATTTTTAAAAAATACATACCTTCCACCTACCTTAGCTCAGTGCCTTAGTAATTGTAGTAGTCATTTAATAAATACTGATTTTAGAATATTCAGTAAACATTTCATGAGTAAAAGTGTACCACCTAGAAATGGGCTTCATTTTGCAATTAGAAGTATTTAATGTTGAGATGAACTTATAATTAAAAGACTTTTCAGATATAGCCTAGGGATTTCAATAGTTAAATCCTAAATGACATCACTTTTGTCCTCAATGACATATTTCTGAACTAAATGGAATGTTGTAGGATTTTTGTTTGCCTGTGGCTTTTACACAAACCTGAACTCTTTACTAAGGTTTCTGTACTATTTGGCTATTTATGTATTAGAGAAAATAAATGTCTTTTTTCTCCAATATGCCTAAATGTTATAATTTACTATATTTTAATGTGAAGGTAGTCTGTTTGTCAGTGTCATTTAAAACACAAGGTTGGCTAATCTCATTTTCCAATTTTTCCCCAGGTTAATAGCAATGAACTTACAAATGGGGTAATAAATGCTGCCTTTATGCTCCTGTTCAAAGATGCGATTAGACTGTTTGCAGCATACAATGAAGGAATTATTAACCTGTTGGGTAAATACTGCTGTATCCTAATAACATTTTATTTCTTATCTTGTGTCATATTAAATAATATAGATTGAGTTATTATTACTTAAAGCTGCCTAAAAATTCATTGAGGTATATTCATTCATTCATTGTAACAATTTGGAGAAAAGAATTTTACACCTGATTATATATGCAAGTGATTAAATACTTATTGTAAAAATCAGAATGTTCAGCTAGGTGAACATTATATTTTTTAGACATGTATGTTTTTTCCTATCCATTTTATTAATTTTTAGAAATATAAAAATGCCTTAAAAATTAAATTGGATTAAGGTAGTAAATTTTATGTTACGTGTATTTTACCACAACAAAAAAAAAGGAAAAAAATCAAAATTAGTTGTCCCAGAAAAATCTTATTTCCTCGTAATTTACTTTGTAATGAACTTTGTAAAATTAAGAGCGCCTTTTACTTTTGAGGAATTTTAAGAATTTATGGTGGTTTATTGTGTATTCAGTATATGTGAGTACAGTTAATTTTGCTTAGAAATACTCACTTATTTGTGTGGGATTTGGATGAAGTAGACAAGGAAGTGTCTGTAAACGGTGCCAAAGTACCAGGTGTCAGATGTTAAGTATATTTACCTCTAATGTGCTCATTCTCTCTCCATCCTCCCAACGCCCTTTTAAAAAAGTATTTATTTAAATCTGGCTTTCATATATTTAGGGATGCTTTAATTTCATGTGGATAGGGAAATTGGGCTTATTTTTTTTTACAATTGTAAAATGAAGGGTTTTCTTTTCTATGAAGCTTAGGAAGGCATTATCTTCGATCCAATGATTGGTATAAATAAGCTCTTTAATGTTTATATAATAAATTTAAATGAGCTTTCCCAAGTGATATTTGGACATAGTAAAGTTGCCATCTTAATATACTGTTAGTAAGAATATTCAGAAATAGATGCTAGTGCTGCTTTAAATGGAGTAAAGTGTGATGTATTTATATGCAAATATATATTTAGGGAATTATAGGGAAGAATAATTGTGGAACAAACTAGTACTATGAATAAAGTCAGGTAATTTTTCTATTCTTGATGTAATAACACCTCTATTCTAATTTGCTTTAAACACCTACACTAATTTAACACTGATTTTTTTTTTTTTTGTAGGATTTCTGTGTTCTCTGAGAGACCTATATGATCTCTTTGTAGCTATTACTTAGTCTTTTTTCTTTTTCAAGTATTTTTATGTGAATAAAGGTATGTTTAAACTTACTTTTGGCAGAAAAATATTTTGACATGAAAAAGAACCAGTGCAAAGAAGGTCTTGACATCTATAAGAAGTTCCTGACTAGGATGACAAGAATCTCAGAGTTTCTCAAAGTTGCAGAGGTAAAGTGTCTTTAAGTGACTTTGCCTCCTAACTTGCTTTTTGGATTTTGAAGAAATCACCCATTATCCAAATGAAAGAAATATCTTAAAGGTAGTGAAGTATATGCAAGGGTACTTCAGAAAGTTCATGGAAAGATTCATATTATCTTTTAATTCTGATTTTCCACAAACTTTTTTTTTTAATTTTTATTTTTTAATTTTATTTTGTCAATATACAATGTAGTTGATTATTGTGGTCCTCCCTCCTCCCTCTCCCCCCTCCCTCCCAACAACCTCATATCTGTTCATTTGTCATATCAACTTCAAGGAATTGTAATTGTTTCCACAAACTTTTTGAAGTACCATCGTATTCAATCATATTAATATACTATACTGAATTCTGTGCTGTGATATGAATATACTATTGAATAAAATTTATGTGCGTACATAATTCAGTATTGAATATTGAAAGGTAATCTGTTTTACATTATTTACTTCCCTAGAAAATTAGGTAGGTGGCATACAGCGGTGGCAGTGATTTTATTTTATTTTTTTATTTTTTTGTTTTTTTTTTTATGGTGGCTGGCCAGTATGGGGATCCGAACCCTTGACCTTGATGTTGTCAATAACGTGCTGTAACCAAGTGAGCTAAGCCAGCTCTGTGGCAGTGATTTTTATGTTTGGAATTAACCATTTATTTGAGCAGGCTTATTTTGTTAAATGTGGTAGAGAATATTCAGTGTCAGTGCAAGCCCCTTTTCTCCAGTGACATTTGCAAATGGAGACATATAGTTTAAAATGTTTTTGTTCCCCTATAGAAGTGAATTTTGTATATTTATTGTTTATTGTTGATTAAAAAAACCATGAATGTAGGTTTATAGGATAATCTAATATTGCAAATTTGTTTAAAAAATAACTTTCTGAAATCGTCACAGAAGGAAGTTGTGGTAATGCTTGCAGGCATTATCTTGTTAAAATTTTTTGTTTGTTTTCCCTTTCTTCACTGTCCCTATGAGTGATGTCTTCCTAGGATAATTTGATTACTCCAAAGTAGTTCCTCTGGAACTAGCAAGTTAGTAATTCTAGGCTCTATTACTGTAGTGATATTTTATTCTGCAACAGATGGAATAAGATAGAACACAATGGTGAGAACTTTGAAGAAAATAGCTTTTTTGTTAATTAGCTCTTTTATGAAATCTACTGAAGTTTATTATGTATTTAAAGATCTTTCAAGGAAAAATCAGTGGTTTTTTTCTATTTCTTTAAGGTCAGTCACATACTAACACCAGAAGAAGGTAGTGTTTATGCTGAGATTCCAGTAAATTCTTTAAATAAGTTGTAATCTGTTCACTTTCCCCTTTGGCCTCTTATGATCTTTACATTCAGTAGTTATAGTTACTGACTTAAATTTTAAGGCCTCCATTACCTCTAGATCTGCTTATCTTACTCTGACGTGTGATAGACCATCTGCTCCACATGATCTAAAAAATATGACGACTCTCCTGCCCCAAAATATTTTGTCACGAGACTGTCTTTGTTCTTACAGCTTCATTAAGAGACTTTAGTTCTTGCAAGACTAACCTCTTCAGATGTGTTTGAAGGGGACAAATGTATCAGGCAGTGATTAGCTGTTAACATCTGATTATAAATTAATTTCTTTTTTGCTGGAAATTACCTAGTGCATTATGAGAGTGTATTGAGATTGCTTTGTGGAGACAGTTATATCCTGGTTTGATATCACTTGATGTTTGTATAAAACCCAGCCTACCTAACTGAACATAAGTTTTTAAAAGTTTCACCTATGGTAGTTGCCAGGGAAGGTATATTTTATGGAGAAAAACAAAGTTGATGCTATCAGGTTAATTTCTCAACTTCTTTTTATTCCCCAACGAACTTGTTCATGGTTAGCTATTCTTGTTCTTGCTCTGTAGTGTTTTTATCATATGACACATAGAAGAAATGGATTTTTCAGATTGTAACAAGGTATCCTATTTAGGTGGTCAGAAGACATGTGATGGTAACTAAATAGACTTGATGAATTTCCAATTCTAGTTCTCCTGATGTTAAAACTTTTAGAGCCATCAAGTAATATCTAAGCCATTAGAAATACAGAGTGATGTCTTTGGAGATGAAATATTTTTCTGATTTTTAAGAAGTCTGTCTGAAATATTAACTGAACTTGCAATAAATGTTAATGCCCAGTTTTTATTTATAAAACATCTTTATTATAGTTTATCTGTTAAATACAATGCTGTTTCTTCTTACAGCAAGTTGGAATTGACAGAGGTGATATACCAGATCTTTCACAGGTAAGTGTATTGTTAAAATATCAATCTATTGTCTGTTGTATATTGCTAGGTGTGGAGTACTAAGGTGAGTAATATATAGCACCTACTGTCAAGGAGATTAATGTAATTTTTTTTGACAGATTTTAACATTTGGATATATTGCTGAAGATTGTTCTGGCATTATTACCACATAAAATGATCTGCTCATCTCTTATATTTGTGGCCCTTCCCACTACAGTACCAGTTCTTTATTTATTCCCTTTAATCTCTTTTTCTTTCCCATCATCATCATAAAAAAAAGAAAAAAGAAACCTCTGGGAACTAAACTTAGAGAATGGTATTTAAGAAGAAATTTTCACTTATTTTTTGCAGGATTTATTTTTCCTGTTTTAAACTTTCAACTTTGTTTGACTCAGGAAGGAGTATTAAATAGGGGTAAAACTCAAGACATAATATTGGGTAAAGACAGCAGGCTTTGTGGTGAGACTGTTGAAATTTGAGTCACGGCTGTGCCATTAGCTGACTCTGTGACTGGGGAAGTTACTCTCTGCTTCAGTTTCATATTAGTAAAATGGAGATATTACAGTACCTATCTTATGCAGTATTTCGGGGTATTAAATGAGTTAATACCTAATACCTTAAAAAATATTACGAGCACTTAGCTATTATTAAATTGATTTTATCATCTCCAGAAAATTTCTAGGAAAGAAACTATATACCTACAGGTTTTTCTGGCTTATTCTCAGGGTTTTGTTTACTGAGTATTAAGAATGAAAGTACCTGGCATAAACTGTCCTTCTAATACTTGTATCAACTCTGTCTTTAATGGTTGACATCTTTTCTACCTTGTTCTGAATTGTTCTGGGACATCTTTTAAACACCTTTTTGTTAATGGTTCTTATTGTGTTTCTCTGTATTCAGTTATTCTGATTCATGCCTCTGACCTCAAGGCTAAGACTAGTTATGGGTCATATGTAAATAAAGCACTCCTGTATAAATTGGCTTCATTACAATCAAGTACATTATTCTGGGCTAAATATAAGAAGAATCATTGCTTGAATAATTATAGTATTAAAATGATTTGGCAACTTTAGATTCCTCCATTGACCATCCCATTTGTCATTCCAGTTTCTCCTATATTTTGTTTAAAAGTCATCAGCCTCAGGCCAGATGTAGAAGTTAAAGGCTGTCTTCATGTGTCTGTACTTTAATATTCATTGTATTGTAATTGATAGGGTTGGCCAGCCTCTGTCTTTCCCTCCCCTCTTTATTGGTTATTTCTGAGTAAAGGGGACTTGCCAGGCATTCTTTTGGTGATTCAGAAATTTTTCAAAAGTAAGCTAAAACAGAGCTGTGATGGTAATGCAGAAGAGTGGAAATTTGAGATTATTCTTTTTTGTTGTTATAAATTGCTCTTTTTAAGATGCGAAGCATCACATTTCCTTCATTCTTTGTAATGTGGGTTTGACTTCTAAAAAATAGGCAGATATATTTAGAAGGTACTTTAGAAATGAGTGTCATTACTTGGTAGTTCAATATTTCTAAGCCAACAGCTTAGACCTTTCAGAAAAAAAGTAAACTACAGTTTAAAAGACCACAGTTTTAATCTAGGATTACATAGCATAGTAGTTAAATATGTAGTCTTTAAGGTCAGGTATATCTTAAGCCCTATTTTGTATGCTGCTGTGTATCAGATATGTGATCTCGGACAAATCACTTAATTTTCACTGTTTTAGGTTGTTTATCTGTAAAATGGATATACTAGTAGTGTCTGCCTCAAGGATTCAGTGATTACATGGCAAGGTAGCTAGCTAGCAAAGTGCCTGTTGTGTTAGAAGAGCTTTTTAAATGTTAATCACTGTCACCATCCTCATCATTATCTCCCCTAGAAGCTCTTGAGACTACTCTTTGCCTGCTAATTAGCAGATATTTTGCTGGAGCTCTGGGAAGGGCATATGTGTTCTCAGTTAAACCTAGAAGTCAATCTTACAATCTACTATTTGGTTTTAAATTATTTTCCACTGTATTTCCCTTGTGCTAAGGTCTTGGTATATAGAGGGTATATACAGAGAAAATACTGGATGATAGCAATTGTTAAGGTCATAATTGGTAAAGAAATTAGATAGGTATTGCTTCTTCTAACTTTTTAGATTCTGTAACCCAAAAACCTTATCTCAAATCCTAAAGAATATATGTAAATAAATGCATTTGCTGATGCATTTATTCACTTACAGACAGTGAGCAGTTCTTCCTTTGCTCGCTGAAAAGATTTCCTTTTGAAAATAATTAGCTCTTTCCTATATTAAGTTGAGATTTGACCTGTAGCCTGAGATATTTTTAAACCAGTCTTTCATTAAAAAAAATTGTAGTAAATAACCATTTCAGTGAGGTTTGGTAAACATGAACATCTATGCAACCAACACAGCATTTAAGACGGAGATCAATTCCATCAGCACAATCCTCATGCCCCCATTCCACTCACCCCTTACCCTCCTCCATACACAATCACTGTTTTGATTTCTAATAGCATAATTTTACTGGTTTTTGAACTTAATATGAATAGAGTGATGCAAGTACTGTTACAAGTACTGTATTTACTCTTGTGTCTGGCTTCTTTTGCTCACCAGTGTTTTGAGATCTGTCCATGTAGTTGAATGTACCATTAATTCATTCTTCTTTATTGCTGAATAGTATTCCATTATGTGGATTTACCTCAATTTGTCTATGTATTTTCCAAATGACTTTTGGATATATTTGCAGTTTTTGACTGTTGTAAATAAAGCTACTTAAAATATTCTTTTTTTCCCCTAAGAAGTACACTTTATCTTTAGAACACTTTTAGGTTTATAGAGAAATTGAGCAGAAACTACAAGATGATTTCCACACCCTCTCCCACCACCAAAATTGATATACTATTATTAGCTCGGTTTTACATTAGGGACCCTTCTTTGTGTTGTACAGTTTTATGGGTTTTGCAGATGCCTGCTGTCATGTATTCTCCATTACAGTATCATACAGAATAGTTTTGCTGCTCTAAAAATCCTGCGTGCTTCACCTGTTCATTCCTCCCCCATCTCTCCTCCCCTGAAACCCTGGCATCCACTGATTTTTTTTTCCCCCATTACCTCAAACATTTATCATTTCTTTGTGTTGGGAACATTCAGATCCTCTCTTCTAACTAATTGAAAGTATACAATAAATTGTTAATTATAGTCACCCTACAGTGCTATAGAACACTAGATATTATTCCTCCTCTCTTGTTGTAATTTTGTGTCTCTTAATACATTAACCAATCTCTCACTATCCCCTCTCCCCCCTCCCCTTTTCAGGCTCTGGTAACTCATTCTCCTCTCTAGTTCTATGTGGTCAACTTTCTTGGCTTCCACATATGAGTGAGAACATGGGGTAATTCTCCTACTGTTCTGGCTTACTTTGCTTAACATGATGTTTTCCAAGCTCATCCAGGTTGTCGCGAATGACAGGATTTCATTCTTTTTTAATGGGTGAATAGTATTCTATTATGTATATATGTCAGTTTCTTTATTCATTCATCCATTGATGGACACTGGTGTTGACTCTGTATCTTGACTGTTGTGAATAGTGCTGCAGTAAACACGGGAGTGCAAATATCTCTTTGATATACTGATTTCCTTTTCTTTGTGTATATATCCAGTAGTGGAATTGCCAGATCATACCAATCATTTTATTTGTCATTTTTAAAGGAACCTCCCAACTATTTTCCATAATGGCTATACTAATTTACATTCCCCCGAACAGTGTATAAGAGTTCGCCTTTCTCCACATCTCCATCAGCATTTATTTTCTTTTTTTATAATAGCCATTCTAACTGTAGTGAGATGATACTGTGGTTTTGATTTAGTGATGTTGAGCACTTTTTTATATACTTCCTGGCCATGTGTATGTCTTCTTTTGAGAAATATCTATTCAGCTCATTTGCCCATTATTTGATCAGTTTATTAGGGATTTTTTTGCTGTTGAGTTGTTTACGTTTCTTGTATATCCCTTGTTGGATGCACAGTTTGCTAACGTTTTCTCCCCTTCTGCATGTTGTCTCTTCACTCTTTTTTTCCTCTGCTGTACATAAGTTTTTTAGTTTGACATAATCCCATTTGACTATTTCTGCTTTGTCACCTTTGCTTTTGAGGTCCCCTTCATAAAATCTTTGCCCAACCCGATGTCCTGAAGTATTGCCGTATGTTTTCTTTTAGCAGTTTTCATGATTTCAGGTCTTACATTTAAGTCTTTAATCCATTTTGAGTTGATTTTTGTATGTGGTAAGAGACAGGAGTCTAGTTTCATTCTTCTGTATATAGATATTCATTCAGTTTTCCCAGCACCATTTATTGAAGATACTATCCTTTCCCCAGTGTATGTATATTCTTGGCACCTTTGTCAAAAATCAGTTGACTGTAAATACACGACTTTATTTCTGGGTTCTCTAAATTTCTGTTTTATTGGTCTGCATGTCTGTTTTTATGCCAATACAATGCTGTTTGGGTTACTATACCTTTGTAGGGTATTTTGAAGTCAGGTAGTATGATGCCTCCAACCTTGTTCTTTCTGATCAGGATTGCTTTACCTATTCAGGGTCTTTTGTAGTTTCATATGAATTTTAGAATTGTCTTTTTTATTTCTGTGAAGAATGTCATTCGTGTTTTGATAGGGATTGCATTGAATCTATAGATTGCTTTTGGTAGTGATATTATATTAGTCCATTTCTGTTGGTCATAGCAAAATTCAAGAAACTGGGTAATTTATAAAGAAAATGAAACTTATTGCTTACAGTTTCAAAGGCTGGGATTTCTTCTGTATCTAAGTCCAAAGTTCAGGGAACATATCTGGTGAAGGCTTTCTTTGGTGGTGACTTCAGTGATAGCAAGGCATCACATTGTGAAAAAGGCAAAGCAGAAACAGAGAGAGCAAGCTCCTCCTGCACTCTCTTTTTAAAGCCCTCAGAACCATTCCCATGACCACCTTTTTTTTTTTTTATTTTGTCAATATACAATGTGGTTGATTATTATGACCCATCACCGAAACCTCCATCCCTCCTCCCTCTCCCCCCTCCCACCCGAGAATGTCCTTTCCGTTTGCTTGTTGTAACACCTTCAAAGAAATTGTAGTTGTTATATCTTCTTCCCCTCCCCCCCCCCGCCTTTTTTTTTTTTTTTTTTTTTTTTTTGTGGTGTTTTTTTTTTTTTTTTTTTTTTTTTTTTTTTTTTT
>NW_007730324.1:35038-68331 GCF_000696425.1 Galeopterus variegatus | reverse complement strand
GTGTGTGTGTGTGTGTGTGTGTGTGTGTGTGTGTGTGTGTGTGTGTGTGTGAGTAAATTTATTGGTGTATTTTTAGCTCCCACCAATAAGTGAGAACATGTGGTATTTCTTTTTCTCTGCCTGACTCATTTCACTTAATATTATTCTCTCAAGGTCCATCCATGTTGTTGCAAATGGCAGTATTTCATTCGTTTTTATAGCTGAGTAGTATTCCATTGTGTAGATAAACCACATTTTCCATATCCACTCATCTGATGATGGACATTTGGGTTGCTTCCAACTCTTGGCTATTGTAAAGAGTGCTGCAGTGAACATTGGGGAACCGGTATACCTTTGACTTGATGATTTCCATTCCTTTGGGTATATTCCCAGCAGTGGGATAGCTGCCATGACCACCATTTTTAATCCATTCACTAGGCATGGTCCTCAGAATCTAATCACCTCTTCAAGGCCCCACCTTACAATTAGTGTAATAGATTACCCACCCTCCTAACAGTTACAGTGGAGATTAAGTTTTGAGGGGACATTCAACCCAAGGCAATGGTCATTTTCACCATATTAATTTTCTAATCCATGAACATGGGACATCTTTTCCTTTGTTTGTGTCCTCTTCAGTTTTTTTCATCAATGTTTTATAGTTTTCCTTGTAAAGGTCTTTTTCCTCCTTGATTAAATTAATTTCTAGTGTTTTTTAGGGGTTTTTTGTAGCTATTATAAATGGGATTGCTTTCTTGAAGATTTCTTTCTCTTCTTGCTAGTTACTGGTATGTAGAAACACTGCTGATCTTTTTTTTTACACTACTGATTTTTGTATGCTGATTTTGTATTCTGCAACTTTACCAAATTTATCAGTTGTAAGAGTTTTTTGGTGAGCTTGTAGGGTTTTCTGTATATAAGATAAGGTTCTCTGCAAACAGGAACAGTTTGATTTCCTCCTTTCCCATTTGTGTGCCCTTTATTTTTTCTCTTGCCTAATTGCTCTGGCTAGGACTTCCAGTTGAATGAGTGGAGAGAGTGGGCATCCTTGGTTTGTTCCTGTTCACCATGATACTAGCTGTGTGTTCGTCATATATAGTCTTTATTGTGTTGAGGTACGTTTCTTCTATACCTAATTTGTTGAAAGTTTTTATCCTGAAGAGGTGTTGGATTTTATCAAATGTTTTTTATGCATCAATTGAGATTACCATATGGTTTTTGTCCTTCATTCTGTTGATGTGATGTATCATGTTCATTGATTTGCAGATGTTGAACCAACCTTGCATTCATGGGATAAATTTCACTTGATCAGAGTGTGTGATCTTTTTTTTTTTTTTTGTCCTTTTTGAGACCAGCCGCACCGCGCTCAGCCAGTGAGCGCTGTGAGCGCACCGGTCATCCTTATATAGGATCCGAACCCGCGGCAGGAGCGCTGCTGCGCTCCCAGCGCCGCACTCTCCGAAGTGTGCCACGGGCTCGGCCCAGTGTGTGATCTTTTTAATATACCACTGGAATCAGTTTGCTACTATTTTGTTGGGGGTTTTTGCATCTGTGTTCATCAGGGATATTGGCCTGTTGTTTTCTCTTTTTTGGGTGTGTCCTTGTCTGAATTTGGTACTGGGATAATGCTGGCCTTATAGAATGAGTTTGGAAGAATTTTCTCATCAATTTTTTGGAAGCCTTTGAGAAGAATTATTATTAATTCTTTAAATGTTTGGTAGAATTTAGCAGTAAAGCCATTCGTTCCTGGTCATTTAATGGGAGACTTCTTACTACTGATTTAATCTTGTTACTTGGAATTGGTCTGTTCAGGTTTTCTATTCTTGGTTCAGTCGCGGTAGAATGTATAAGTTCAGGAATTTATCTGTTTCCTCTAGGTTTTTCAATTTATTGGTGTGTAGTTGTACATAATAGTCTGTAATGATCTTTTGTATGTTGGAGGTATCAGCTGTATGTCTCCTTTTGCATTTTTTTTTTTCCTTTTTGTCTTTTTTACTGACCGGTAACGGGATCGCAACCCTCGGTGTTGCACCCGCACCATGCTCAGCCAGTGAGCAGGAACCGGTCTCCACATGGGATCCGAACCCTCGGCGGGAGCGCCGCACTCTCCAGTGTGCCACCGGGCTGGCCCTCCTTTTGCGTTTCTGATTTTATTTATTTGGTCTTTTCTCTTTTTTTCTTGGTTAGTCTAGCTAATGGATTGTTGATTTTGTTTATCTTTATCAAAAAACCAACTTTTCATTTGATCTTTTGTATTTTTAGTCTCAATTTTGTTTATTTTTGTTCTGATCTTTATTATTCTGTCCTTCTAATTTGTATTTGGTTTGTTCTTGCTTTTCTAGTTCCTCGAGATGCATTGTTAGGTTGTTTTTTTCTTGTTTTTTTTTTTTTTCTTCCAGTTTTTGATTTATAGTCTGTTTTATCTGATATAAATATAGCTGCTGCTGCTTGCTTTTGGTTTTTGTTTGTATAGAGTATTTTTTTCCATCCCTTCACTTTCAGTCTACATGTGTCTTTACAGGTGAAGTAAGTTTCTTGAAGACAGAGTATTGTTGAACCTTGGTTTTCAATTTCTTCAGCCAGTCTGTGTCTTTTAATTGGGGAATTTAGTCCATTTAAACTCAAAGTTGTTATTGATAGGATTTAACTCCTGTGATTTTGTTGATTGTTTTCTGGTTGTTTTTAAATCTTTTGTTCCTTTTTTCCTGTCATTGTTTATCATTGTAGTTTGGTGGTGTTCTGTAGTGACAGGTTCGATTCCTTTCTCTTTCCATTTGTGTGGCTGCTTGACCAGAGAGTTTTATCTTTTGGATGTTTTCTTGATCGTAGTTATCATCCTTTTGCTTCCAGATGGTAGGACTCCTTTGAATATTTCTCCAGTTTCGATTCCTTTCTCTTTTCCATTTGTCTGACTACTTGACCAGTGAGTTTTATCTTTTGCATGATTTCTTGATGGTAGGTATAGTCCTTTTGCTTCCAGATGTAGGACTCCCTTGAACATTTCTCATGAGACCAAAACATTCTTAAACAAGTCTTTTTTCATGGAGATAAATTTTCATTTCATTTGGGTAAGTAATTAGAGTGGAATTAGGTCATTAAGGTAGATGTGTATTTAACTTTATAAAAAAAACCCGATTCTTTTTCACAGTGATATACTGCCATGGGCAGTGTATGAGAGTTTCATTTGTTTCATATCCTCACCAACATTTGATGTTGCTAGTCTATTTAACTTTAGCCATTCTGTTGGGTGAAAAGGTGTATCTCGTGATTTTAATTTGCATTTCCTTGATGTTAGTCTTTGGTATCACTTATCAATAACTATTCGAAAGTAATATTTGGACACTTTCAATTATTCAGAAAGTACTTATTAAATACCTGCTTGCATGTATGTGTAGTTTTGGGGAGTATATTTTTAATTAAAATTCAGATAAATTAAATGGAAAAAATTTTAAGTACTTTTAAGATCCTTTTAATGTTTCATGTTTACATTGTCTCCTGTTCATTTTTGATAACGTTTAATGCCTCCAATTAGGTCATGTTTATGTAATAAAAAGAGGATTGTTATTAAGTAGCTTAAGCTCCATTGTTAATTAATGCATAAGGAATATACGTATTAATTTTTGTTGCTTGCATATATTAAATGATACTTGATTTATTTTGACCAGTGATTTGATTATCATAAAATTCTTATTATTTATACAATTTCAGGCCCCCAGCAGTCTTCTTGATGCTTTGGAACAACATTTAGCTTCTTTGGAAGGAAAGAAAATTAAAGATTCTACAGCTGCAAGCAGGTACATTATTCTTTGTAGAACAAAGAGTGGGAGTGATTTTTCTCACTTCAGTTCAAATTCTAAGTTATTTAATTTCTTTTTAACTTATGTTAATTATGTATAAAATGGGTTTAATTATAGTATCAACCTCATAGAATTGGTATCAGGATTACATAGGTTAATACGTCTAAATTGTTGGAATAGGTTTCTGACCCTAAATAAATGTCAGTATCTGTTAAGATGATTGCAGTGACTGCTTGGTTTAAAATTGTTTTCGTAGAACCAGAATTTCTCTTAAAGATGATAGTGCATTGATTGGTATGGTACTTTATAATTATAAGATGTTTTTGTATTATTTGCTCAGTGCTCACATTAGCCCTGTGAAATATGTAGTATTAATGTTAGGACTCAAACCTAGGATGTCTGACATCAAATTTTATCTTCTTTCGCTAATGTCAACTCATGGTGTTAATTATTGACGTTATATTTTAGTCAGTTTATTCAGTTTTTAGCAGTTAACTTAGCAAATTGAAAATAACACAAATCATTTCTTTTTTTTTTTTTTTTTTTGTCCTTTTTGAGACTGGCCGCACCGCACTCAGCCAGTGAGCGCACCGGCCATCCATATATAGGATCCGAACCCGCGGCGGGAGCGCCAGTGCGCTTCCAGCGCCGCACTCTCCCAAGTGCGCCATGGGTTCGGCCCCACAAATCATTTCATATTGATCTTGTAATATGATTTTTGTGTTGGAATGAGTAATTACTTTTGAGTAATTCTTATGTTTTCTTATGAAGTGAAGAAAGAATTTGTATAAAGTATAATGAGAACCTTCTTTTGATTCTTTTTTTAGACTTTGATTATTGTTTCAAAACTTTTTCTAAGTATTAAGAAAATTTTATAATTTCTGAAGGGAAATGCTATTGCTGGATTTTAATACTTATTTTTAATCCAGATTTATGCTTTGAATTTTTTAGTAGGTTTTTAGGAGTACTGGCCAAAATTGTAAGGCCCAGTTGTTTTGAGAAAGTAATGAAAAATATAGCTATGTAGGTCATGTGTACCAACTTACATCAAATTTTATATAAAATTTCTTGGGTTCTTTTCATTTCTATCACAGCTGTTTTATTCTTCCTTTGTCTTCTGAGTTGTGTCTTTTATTGGCTCATTTGTAATATGGATTTTATACAAAATTTAAATATCTTTTCTACTTTACGTGCTTAGAGCAGAAATTAATTATGTTTAGTGTGTGGCAAAAGGAAAATTATTAAACATCAGGGTAGTTCTTCAGTTCAGAATTCTTTACCACATGTTTTTATTTAGCGTAGAATTTACATTTGGGAATTAAATGTTGGGGTTTGTGGTATGGATATAAGTCTCTGATAAAAGGGAAACGAGTTGCCTTGCTGTGAATCTGCCAGTGAGAGATGATACATTGTGCATCTATAACATATTTGGAAAGGAAATTCTAGTTTGGCAAAAGTGTAGCACGTAGAAATGAGGTGCCAGAGGGACTGGTGACTGGATTGAAACTGATCTTCTTTCAAAGGAACCTGGAAGTCCTTTGGGGATGACATCTTTGCATATTGTTATAGGGGGAACATACCTAGACACACATAACTTATTGATATACTCGTGTTTTGGTGTTCCTTTTGTAGCACTGCCAAACCCAAGGCTGTATGTTAGCAGAGGGTCTTTCCCATGAGAAACTCAATACTTTTTCCCGTCAGGGCTTTCTGGGAATATTTGGGCTCTTTCTCAGTTGTATTAGTTTCCTCTCACGGGGCTTGGAAAAGACGATGTCCCACACTCACTGTGAACGCTTCCCAAAATCTAGCGCTTATTTCAAAAGCAGTGAATATATGTCAGCAGTGTTCTAATCACTATAATCCTCTCGGTCACTGGGTGGAATATTTCATCTCAAGTATTGGTTTTGAGTTTATATATTAAGTTTATCATACTTATTGCACCTTTTTATGGCAAAATTGCCAGACCATTTTAAGGCCTCATTGTAATGTGAAGTGTTTGGCAAAAAGCCAAATTAACTTCATCCAATTATTCTAGGGCGACAACACTTTCCAATGCAGTCTCTTCCCTGGCAAGCACTGGCCTATCTCTGACCAAAGTGGATGAAAGGGAAAAACAGGCAGCATTAGAAGAAGAACAGGCTCGTTTAAAAGCTTTAAAGGTAAGTGTGTGCATTCCTTTTATTTGGAAAAACAAGTACAAGTGCTCTTAAAGTAAATAGGCCTCTACACAACACAGACTTATAGTATTTAATGTATACATATCTAATGGGCTGAAACTTAGTCTAATTTTTCTTTCTTAAATATTTATTTATTTATTTATTTTTGGCAGCTGGCTGGTATGGGGATCTAAACCCTTGACCTTGGTGTTACAAGGCAGCAGTCTAACCAACTGAGCTTAACCAGCCAGCCCTAATTTTTCATCCTGACATAGAATGACTGGCTAAAACAGTCAGAGAATACCTTTCTGCTATCAAAACAAAATTAGAAAGTGCTTTTTTTCAGAGGCTGCACAAACAAATCTGGTTTCTGGATTCTAATGGTAGTTCCCTTTCTCAACAGGAACAGCGCCTAAAAGAACTTGCAAAGAAACCTCATACCTCTTTAACAACTGCAGCCTCTCCTGTGTCCATCTCAGCGGGAGGGATAGTGACTGCAGCAGCCATCGACATATTTTCTACCCCTAGTTCTTCTAACAGGTATGTAGGGGTAGAGGTTAAGGCTACCTTTGAATCTTTAGATTTAAAGACTTTTAATAGAAATTTTGCAGACTTTTTCAGGTTTACTTTGATATATGGTTTTATAATCATAAATTCACACGAGAGGAGGTAATAAATGGTGGTATTGGTGTAATACCTAAATATAAAGTGTTAAGAGTTTATATTTTGCATATTTAGGAAATGGAAGATGGCTAATTTACTAATTTATACTAATTGGAATATAGTGGTTGTCTCTGGACAAACTTTTCATTGCCTAAAAGTTATGATTAAACACATTTATGAAGTGTCTAATATTTCAAGACCTTTTGTAGCTCTTGGATATATAGGTATGATATATATGTCAAAATATCATTTCAATGGATATTAAATATCTTGGAACAATAAAAGTAGGGAAAAAGTTTCCTTAACAAAATTCAAATTGCATTGATGTTTGATATTTAAAATTGTGTTTAGATTCATTTCAATAATGAAATCAGTTTTCCTGGGAAAATCATTGATCTTTTCTAGACGAGCTATTGTTATTTGAATCCTATATAAACTTAAGATGTGGTATTTGAATATTTTTCTAGGCCTCCTTAAAAGTATGCTGTTATATAAGGGGCACGCAACTATTATCTTGCTGAAACTGTTGCACATTTTGAGGTTTACTTTATTGGGCATTTTTTAATTTTTTAATGTTTTTGTTTGCAATGAGGGTGGGGTGGCTAATGTAGCAAAGTTTATCTAGTAAATAAAACATCTTTCCAAAATATCTTCCTAGTACATCAAAGCTGCCAAATGATCTGCTTGATTTGCAACAGCCAACTTTTCACCCATCTGTACATCCTATGTCATCTGCTTCTCAGGTAGCAAGTACATGGGGAGGTAAGCATTAATGAATTCTATTTTAGATATCATATAGGCATCTCCCCCATTCTGTAGTGTTTTACTTATTTGTATAGGTTTCGGTTACACTTCATGAGAACTTGAGAGAGATTAAAATGTCAGTGAAGTAATATTATCCCTTGAAGACACTTTTATTTATTATAAATGTAATTTTAGAATTTGTGTTTAATTAAATTATGAAATGAGGTTTAATGGAGATGAAATTAAATATAAGAGGAAGGACCGAATGTATGTTTAAATATGAAATCATTCTTTCAATGCTGAATTATGTTCCATAATCAGAAAATACATAGTGGTTATTTTACTTTTGGTATAGAAAAAAAAATTTACTGGTTGGGGGGCTCATTTTTGTGTAAGTATATGGTATGATAGGGTTCTGGTAAAACTCAGATGGTGTTATCAGTCAATGAACTATGTTGCAACCAGGAATCCCATGTAAGTATTATTTTACAAACACTCACTCAGTTTGCTGGGAAGGGAAAGTATATATTCTGAGAAAGAAGTATAGTGTATAAACAAAGGATGGTAAGATACCTTAAACTTTATATTGGTTCACATGTAAAATCTGAATTGATAGGCTTATCTTTCATAACAAAGATAAATTAATTTTTCTGTTAGTTTTTACAATATGTGAAGTAGGTTTTTTTTTTCATTTTTATTTTAATGATTTGAACTTCAAGAACATTTTTAGTTTGTTTTACATATTTATTTCTTAAGGCACTCTTGTATAGTAGGATGTAAGCTCTGTGAAGGCAGGAGTTTTAAAATATTTTGTTCATTCTTATATCTCTAATGCCTAGAACACTTCTTCGTATGCAATGGTACTTCAGAAAGTTTGTGAAAAATAGAATTAAAAGGTAATACAAATCTTGGGGCCGGCCCAGTGGCGCACTGGATAGTGCGCCACTTGGGAAGCGCGGCGGCGCTCCCGCCCGAGAGTTCAGATCCCACATGCAGACCAGTTCCCGCTCGGGTTCGGATCCCACATACAGACCGGTTCCCGCTCACTGGCTGAGCGAGGCGCGGGAGCAACGCCGAGGTTTGCGATTCCGTTGCCGGTCCCCGGTCCGGTGCGGGGGCAACACTGAGGGTTGCGATCCGTTGCCGGACATGGAAAAAAGACAAAAGACAAAAAAAAAAAAAAAAGGAAATACAAATCTTTCCATGAACCTTTTGAAGTACCCTCATATAATAGGTGCTTTGTTAATGTTTATTGAATTTTCTCTTCTTCTGGACCGATTATTTCTGTTTCAAGGTGGGACAAGGAACAGAGGTAGTGAAACACTTAAAGACTAGACTTTAGATTTTTTTGTGTGCCTTAACTTGATTTAAAAAATGAATTGGGGCCAGCCCCGTGGCGCACTCGGGAGAGTGCAGAGCTTGGGAGCGCAGGAGCGTTCCCGCCGCGAGTTCGGATCCTATATAAGGATGGCCGGTGCACTCACTGGCTGAGCGCCTTGTGGGGGCGACACCAAGCCAAGGGTTGCGATCCCCTTACCAGTCACAAAAAGACCAAAAAAAAAAAAAAATGAATTGACTCTGAAGGCTAGTTTAATTTAGCTAAATCTTAAGATCTGGGAATAATTTCTAAAAGTTATAAGATGGTTTAAAGTCAATAAATATTTTAGAATTATTTTAGAATGAAGTGTAGGCAGCAAATTAGGGTTAAGAAAGAAGTTTTTTAAATATCCTAATGATAAGTCAGAATTTTAGGATTTTTAATCTGCCAAACTTGTATGCTTATTTTCTTCCTTATTGTGAATTGCTTAAGAAAAGTGTAGTAGAATTAACATGACCATTTAAGCAGTTTTAGCCTATTTCCTGTTTTTTTTTTAAAATGAGTCTGTCTCTAAAACTGAGGCTGAGAAGTTGTGTTTATAAATACACTAAAAATTTTACAGAAGGCTTAATGAAATTAATATATTTAACATTCCCAAAATGCAGAACTGTGAAATTCTTATTTGTTTTGGATACCATGTGCAATTAATTCTAACATTGACAAGTTAAAGTTTCTGCTTGGAATTGTTGAATTCATGTATGAAAGCACATAGAGTATTAGTTTGGGAGAATAGTTGTAAGTAATTTCAGTCTGTAAGAATTGTTCATGTCTTATTAGAAGAAAATTATTCCATAGAAGTCTATATGTGAATACAATATTTTGCAATACATTTAATCACGTTTTATTTTTCTAAGTTATTTAGCTTTGTGTGCTATTTCCATAAAGATTTCCCCCATATTTTAACCCTCAGCTTGCTGTATATGAGAAATTAAAAGTACAAATCAAGTGCAGTGAGAAGAAAAGCAATAGAAATTGTGCTGTTATTTTTCCAAAAGCTTATTGTTTCATACGAGGAAAGGAATGTGATCTTTACTATGAGCCCTTAAGCAGAATGAAATCCTGTCTTGACTTTTATTAAAAAGATATTTGGCTTCCAAGTTGGTGATAATTTAAGGGTTTTGACTTCTGCATGATTGAATTACTGAACAGTATTTTAAGCCAAGAACTCTCAATACTTCCTAATTCAGTCAGCATTCATATCTATGATGTTCAGATTAAGATTTAAAAAAATTTTTTTTAATTAAATTCAAACTAAGATAAAGAAATAAATATATATGAAAAGTTTTGATAACAGTAAGTTCTTAAGGTATTTAGAAATTAACCACTTACCCGAACACTTTAACTGTGTAACATTTTATATCATGCTGCTTTCTTTGTATAGCATGTGACAAAGCAAAGGTATTTTTTATAATCCCCAAGTCTTGTTCTGTGCTTCACTTGCTTTCATTAGCTAAAAATGGATGCTAATTATAGACCTAGTATTTAATTTAGATATAAGCACCACAGAAATGATATGTATTTCTAGTCACAGATAGGTTGATGACAAAGTAGAGTTAAGCAGAGGAAAGGTTTGTAAGTTTCTGAGAGATATTTAAAATTCCACCTAAAAAATGAGTATGAGAGAGAGAACACAAGCTCTCCATTTTATTCACTGTACTATGAATGAGCCTTTGATTTTTCAACAAATGGTCTGGAATCTAAACAAGTACTTGGTGCTGTACTATAATAACTGACAATACTTAGGTTTTCATCATCCTGAAAACTTTGAGTTCCAGCAGATCTGAAATTATGCAATATTATCAGCTCAGTGCACTGTTGTGTACTTGAGGCAAGATTTCAAAATTTAATTTAGGTGTAAAAGAATTACCCATTCTGAAGTTTAATTTGCTTTATTCTTAGCTGGCATGAAAAACACAATACCTTATGAAAAAATTCATTTTTCTGTATGTATATGTAGCTATCAATTGTTTAGGACCTCAAGACTGTGATGCTATTTTATTCCTTTCTTCAACTTTTTTCGGTTATTTTTTCATGACTCTAGTGTAGAATAAAATTAAACTTTCAAATGAGTGATGATAAAAAATAATGGGTAAAATGTTTTAAAATGTTTAAGGAATATAAAATAGAGTTGCCAGTCTAGTAGGTAAAGCTTAAGTTGGAATAGCTGGAACATTATTATTATCATATCTTAACAAATTTGTTTTTATTATTAATAGTATAATGTCCATAAATAGATTAACTTCATCTAGATTACCAATAGCATCTTATCAAGCAGATTTGGAACTAGTTTTCCTTTTTGTCTGATAAAATTATAAATTCACTTGCACATGTTTCTGTATATTCTCTCTAGAATATTTCACATAATAGGAAATGATTGAAATTAGGTACTTGAATAAAACACTACCATCAATAGAACAGCAGGTAACTAGTAATCTTTTCTGAACTTGTCTTTTCTCATAAGCCAATGGATCTATTACAGAAATGTATCTCCTCTTTTTTTAAATGACTTCTGTCGTGGCTTTTTTTGCCTGAAGGACTAGAGGGATGTTTTTTGTTAGTTACTTGTCCAACCAAGTATAATGTACCTGTGCTTTAAAAACTCCATGCCACTATAAAATAATTAGAAACAGGACTTTCACCCTAACTTGTCTTAGTGCAACTCCTTTCCTATGCAAGAAGGAGAGTGGCCATCAGTATATTTGTATTAAAGTACAAAAACCAACTTCTTATATCTGACTGTTTCCTACTTTTTAGTTCTGAATTATTTTTTCTTTTTCTTTTTTCCCATTGTTCCATTTATTGGGGATGTTAAAACATGGTCACATGAGTTTAAATAGTATAATCTGCATATTTTGTTATGTCGTTTGACTTTTGAGTGTGAATTGATGTTTCATAGGAATGTTTAATTCCCAGAAAAGTTCTCATGTGATAGAAAAATTAATTACTAATTATTAAAAAGATGTTTAAACCAATGACGTCAGTATTTCCTTGGTAGTTTTCTTTTTCAAGCAGTTCTATTTGCGTTTGTGAAATACTTGCCTTGAATTTATTGACATTAAGAGAAGTGTACCTGTATCATAGTAAATGAACTGGTCCTTAGGTCATTGTTGCCTTCTTGTTCCATCATATGGTCTTAAGAATAAAATACAGTGCCTAATATTGTGAAGATACTACAGTATACTTCAGTGAAGTTCAAAAACTAGACTAGAGTAGACGAGAAGAGGCTGCTGGTTGGAAGTACAGGAATGCCTTTTCATTTTTAATTGTGTAACAAAGAAAAAGACACTGTATTTTTGCTGGTCTTAATTTTTTTCTCTCCATTTAGTTGACTCTCTAAATCTTAAGAAGGTAGGATAAATGACTTTCAGTCATTAGAATGATGATTGTCTTGAATGAGGTATAGGTACAGTAAATATCTCATTCTAGAATAACTTTTGATGTAGGATTTGATATCCTTGTAGTAGGGAACAACGGTTTTGTTATTTGTGCATTTGGTATCCTTGTAGTAGGGAACAACAGTTTTGTTATTCCTTTAGCAAATCATGTAAAAATTCTAAAGCTCTTAGCTAGACCTTCAAAGCTGTTCCTAGTCTCGTTAAGTGGGCAGTCTTTCATCTGTTCTTAATTGTCTAAAATCTCTTTTCCCATCCGTAGATCCTCGTCTTTATTTTTTTATTTCCTACTTTTGATCCGATATAGAAGTTATCTGCACATGGTAGGAACAGATCCTAATTTGTCACTACACCCCACACATACTTTTTTGTGAAAGTTTATTTATATCATACACATTCTAATTTTTTATATCAATTTTTGAGTAAACACAGCTCTGTCACCAAAGGCAATACACTCCCACCTAGGGCAGGGAAGATGGGTTATGGGGTGAGTAGCTCTTTTATAGAAACATCTCGGTTATTCTCTTTAATTATGTATCAGCTTTCTGATGTTGGAGAGCAAATCTACCGTGTGTTACTGTTGTTAATGGACACATAAATGCTTTATTCTGAGGATTTTTTTTTTTTTTTTTGGAGGATTTGTTTTAAGATATGTTAAATGCATGTCTTTCATCTTGGTGATTAGATATTTTTGCACTTAAAATTAATAAAAAATAATATATTTACTACTTTTCACTTTGCATCTTTTGACTAATTACAATACTAATTTATTTACTTTTTTTTTTTTTTTTTTTTTTTTTTTTTTTGGAGGATTTGTTTTAAGATATGTTAAATGCATGTCTTTCATCTTGGTGATTAGATATTTTTGCACTTAAAATTAATAAAAAATAATATATTTACTACTTTTCACTTTGCATCTTTTGACTAATTACAATACTAATTTATTTACTTCCTTTCTTCATTTTGCTCTAATACACTTGGACTGCACAGATCCTTTCTCTGCTACTGTAGATGCTGTTGACGATGCCATTCCAAGCTTAAATCCTTTCCTCACAAAAAGTAGTGGTGATGTTCACCTTCCCATTTCTTCAGATGTATCCACTTTTACTACTAGGACACCTACTCATGAAATGTTTGTTGGTAAAGTACAATTTAACCTTCTTTTCAATTAATGTTTATACTGCCTAAATATATTTTACGTATTCATTAATTTCTTTTAAAGCACTATAATAGTTAACTTTTGGATTTTAACAAATTTTAAAATAAACAGCAATAATGTAGTGAGGTTTTTTAAATGGACACTAATATCCCTCATTTAATACAAATTTTCAAGAAAAATTTCTTCTGATGTTGAACTTTTTTTAGTATTTTACTCTGTATTATGTTATAGTGCAATACTGTAGATGTATAACATCACATGCAGCATCCTGTTTCTTAGTTTGGAGAGCTGATTGAAAAGTAAACATCTCTTAAACTTATGTATTTATATGTGCTTATATTTTTCCCTTGTGCTTTGGAGAGAGGGCGGTTCTCCCTTTTTGTAGTGATCTTAATCTTTTTAAAATTTTTAACTGTTGCACATTACAATTTTATAGAGTCTGAAATCCATACATACTTTTAATCTCATTATTAAGAATTTCACTTTATTGTTAGCTTGGGGATAAATGAAAAGTGGGAAGTATGTGTTCCATTTGAACTAGTAAAGCAGAAAAGCATCTTGACTGGAATATCCAGTAATTACAGTATAAAAATCCATAAAAAGGCAAAAATTCACACCAAATTTATACAGGAAAGAGTATGTGTTTTTTTTAACTGTATACTAAAGCTGAAGTAAATGTTTTCGAATCCTGCTAAAAAAGGTGTTAAGCACACCTTTATAAAGATGATGAAAGCTTTTATTTAGTTCAGAGAAACAGCTTAAGGTGATGTAAATTTAAATATTTGATTCAAGCAGCATGTTGAAATTCATCTATTTACTACCCTAAACAGATCATGTGGCCACATTCTGAATATTCTGTTACATATATATATGAGAGAGAAGGGAGGGAGGGAGGAAAGCACCTAGAAAGCAAGTTAATAGTGGGGATTAGAGAAAGTTTCAAGTTAGGTGTTCTAGTTGTATATAACTAGACTAATAGCTCAAACCATGTATATACCCAAAGTGTAATAATAGATTACAATTCCTTTGTGTCATTGTAATACAAAATTGCTAACCCCTGCTCTGTAGGATTAAGAACAGCCCCCCAAAGTTAGAGCATAGCTATGTATCTAGCTTCCCTCCAACCCTACCATAGGAAAGTATTTATCTTATGATACTCAGTGTAATAGCTAGCTTGTTGTCATTGAAGCTACAAAACATTGAGTTGTGAGTCAAGGATAGTGGGTTGTGGTCCTCACTGTGGCGTATATGTGATTGTCTGTGAACTTGTCTAGGCCTGCTTTCACATCTGTAAAACCAGACATTAGAAAAGAGGTTAGTATTGGCTAAAAAGCCAACTGCCTCATATTTCTTTTTCTAGTGAGATACAGTGTTGTTTTTTGGGTTTTTTTTAATGTGTTGCAAACATAATAGGGTTTTTTTTAATGTTTTGTTTTTATTGGTTATGAATATTCATGGAGTACAAAGCAAATTGTCACCACTCTTGCCTAAGATGTGATGGCCAGATTCATGCTGGCAGCATGTCCATTACCACAAATTGAGATTATGCCCTGTGCCTCCCACCCAATTATCCCCAACTTCCCTTCCCATCCCCCTTTCCCAATTTTTTTTTTTAATAGAATAGTCATAATGGAGCCTTAAGTTCTTTTTTTAGTAAATTGTAATTTGAAGGATGCCAAGTGCTTAGACTCCCCGTGATTTTTCTTTTGTTTTGTTTTTCTCAATCCATCCCACTCTTAACAGTTTTTCCTCTTCTTTGTCTTTTTTTCTACTTTCTCTCCTCTCTCCCTTTTCTTCTTCTTGTTTTTCCTCCCTCCCCTTTCTCCCCATCCTTCATGCCTTGCATGCCTTGTCAGAATTTTTTGTGGCACTCAGGTTTGTCCTAATACGGCCTTTAAATGTCATGAGTCTTCTACTGTGGCTGTCTTATTTGGAAGTAGATAACAGTATCTCTAAAATTTGTCAAGTTATTTATGCAGGAGGGATTTTTTTTTTCTCAAAATATCTTTTTTATGAACTTGGTAAGAAAAAAATATGCTTATTTGCTTTTGAAGAATATACCATTTTTTGCCTAATTTTGTTTGCCTTAATTAAACACATAGTGGTTTTGTGAATAGATGCCTATCTTCTTCTTTAATACCTACTCAGGATTTGTGAATTTTTAGAAGAGTATATGACATTTTAATATTACAAGCTTATGGAATTTAGAGCTATTTGTATATTCATCTGTGTCTTTCCGAACATGTTCTAGGCCAGTGCAGTAGCAACAAAACCTCAAAGTGCAGCTGATTTTGTGTGTGTGCGTGAGTAGTAGTAGTAGTAGTAGTAGTAGTAGTAGTAGTAGTAGTAGTAGATTACCCTAGTTAAGTTAGAAAACAGATTTTAGGGGCTGACCAGTTAGTTCACTTGGTTTAGAATGTGGTGCTGATAACACCAGGGTCAAGGATTTGGATCTGCTAACCAGCCAGCTGCCAGAAACCAAAAAATACACACACACACACACACACACACACGTTTGACACGACTAAAGAGTTGAGATTCTTGACTGGCAGTAAGAATTGGGCATGCTGAATGTATTTAAAAATGGAATTTGTGAGGGCAGTTGATGGAAAAAAGATGTTTGGAGTCTAGCGAACATGGCTTCGAATTCCAGTTCTACTGTGTAAACTTTGTGACAAACGTGTCTTGCAGGATTTTCATGAGGTTTACATATGTGACTATTTAACTTCTAGTACTGTGCCTGGCACGAAAATTACCATTAAAACTACCACTATTAAGAAACATCTTGTATCTGTGGACCGCTTCATACTTTACATATACTTTTTATCTAAATTATTATTTAATCATCAGGTACAATCTCAAACATTGATTACTTTTACATTGCTTTTAAATTTTAAAATTGCCAAGGGGTATTCATTTTTTTGGCCCAGGATTAGCAGTGCTCAAGAAGTTCATAAAACCTGAATCATTTTTAATTAATAATAATTAATTAGTTATAATAAAATTTATTTTTCTACATAGTAGTTTATGTATGGTGAAATACTTGGTGTAAACCAAAACCCCTAGTAGATGCTGGAATCAAATTGGGGTTCAAGTCTTGTTTCTGTCACTTACTAAATCTTTGACCTTTGTTAAATTGTTTAATCTGTTAGTTTTCTCATTTGTAAAATGGGGATAATAACTATTTCATAGGGTTGTTGTGAGGTTTAAATAATATCCTGTTTGTAAAGCCCTTGTAAAGTGTTTAATAGGGTTTAATAAGTGGTATGAGGCCTAATTTATTATGGAATACCACCAAAATCCTCTAACAACCCAATTTTTCTTAAAGGTGTTTGGAATGCCCTTCTGTTCCCAAAGCTTGTCGATCTTGTACCTTTCAGTTAATGTGTTTTTGTCCACATGAGATTTCCCCTGCATGGTGGTGGTTTCTAAAGTTTTCACTGGGACTTGGTGAAATGAAAGAGTAGGCGGGACAATGTAATGATCATTTTATAAAAAATTAATCTTAACTTAGTCTATTTTTTTTTGTTTG
This sequence comes from Galeopterus variegatus, assembly GCF_000696425.1. NCBI lineage: Eukaryota > Metazoa > Chordata > Mammalia > Dermoptera > Cynocephalidae > Galeopterus > Galeopterus variegatus. The sequence goes on along the minus strand of NW_007730324.1, from coordinate 51,531 downwards.
TTTTTCTCTAAAATCCCCCTTTTGAAATAGTTATAGTTTCATTTTAAGTAACTTTTAAAAATTAAAAGTTGGCAATCTTGACAGTTTCCCAAAAAGTGACTAGGGACAAAAGGCCATTAAGTTGATGATGTGCATTAGAATGATAATGCAAAACTCTTACCTTAAATGTGTGTGTATTACAGGTATTGGTTAATTACTTAAAGTATTGTTACTTTGGAAATACACTGCTTGTTTCTTTCCCCAGTAGCTAATCGGCTATTGCAATTTATTAAATATTGCCTTTTTGCTTTTTTCCTCTGTCTACATACAGGCTTTTTAACCTTGAGATATGGGCTCTATATTGCTTTATATCCTTTCTAACCTTATGTTCTTTTAGGTAATAATATTGTAATTTCACAGATTGGTGACCCTAGGGACCTCAGGAGATAGCTCCTCTCTTTACAGAAAATAACGAAGTTGTTTTTATATCACTGTAAAGGATAGGCTTATCTCTGTGACATCAACCAAATTCTAAAAAAGTGGGACAAAATAACAGGAGAAAATAGTGATTTGATTTATTGGCCTAGTTTAAAATTCTTGTTCCATGTACTGTCAGCCCTCTATAACTGCAGGTTCGACATTAATGAATTCAACCAACTGTGGATCAAAAATATTTCAGGGATGGGGGAGACAAAAACAATACAGTGCAACAACTATTTACATAGCATTTACATTGCATTAGGTATTCTAAGTAATCTAGAAGATGATTTGAAGTATATGGGAGAATGTGTGTAGGTTATATGCAAATACTATGCCATTTTATATAAGGGACTTGAACATCTTTGGATTTTGATATCCTTGCAAGGGGCAGTTGGGGACGGTGACCCTGGAACCAATCCCCTGAGTATACTGAAAGATGACTGTATGCTCTGAAGGTTAGTGATATCATAGCCAAAATTGCTACCAGAATGATTTAAAAAAAACGTGTATTTCTCACACTGCGATGGCAGCATGGGTACATAATTAAGCATAATAGATTTTTATCTTTCTTGAGTTAGATACATTGGCTCATGTGAGGAGTTATGAGAACTAGTAAGCCCATGGTATAATTTTTAGACAGCTTGCACACTTTAAAATGTTATTGAATACATAAGTCTAGAATTCTAGAAACCTTTTGATGAATGGTCAGGAGATTTGTATACTAATTATTTTGTATTCTGATAGTGTTTGTGCTTTTACTGTATGACCAGTATCTTTGTGTTAAGGGTAGTTTAAGGGTTAAGTAATCAAATGGAACGTGATCAAATTTGTACATTCTCAAAAAATTTACACCCTATAGAATATTCATTATAGAATGTAAAATGTCACTTTTAAAGTAGTATCATTGATGTGTACCAGCTTGTATGGGTCATTGTTGGAATAAGCCATTGTTTTCCAGCTTTTCCTGGTTTTGAGGACCTTGTTGGACTTATCACCAAATCTTGTCCTACTTTTTAGTTTTCACTTTTTCTAGTACAACATAACATCATCAGGGGCTGGCTGCTACAGTGCGCCGCTTGGGAGCGCGGCGGCGCTCCCGCCGAGGGTTCGGATCCCACATACAGACCGGTTCCCGCTCACTGGCTGAGCGAGGGGCGGGCGCAGCACTGAGGGTTGCGATCCGTTGCCGGACAAGGAAAAAAAGACAAAAAAAAAAAGTTCAGGGTGAGGTTCTGACTGAAGGTCCTTTAGCAGAAATTTAGGAGAGGAGGAAAGAGAGAAACTATGTTTAGGACTTATTTACTTTTCCAGTGGTTCAGTTGTTAACCTTCTAATATCAGGTGATTTTTTGTTTGTTTACCTTCTGACTTGATAGAATTTAGAGATGGAAGAGACCTGTGGAGTTATTTAGAGACCTTAGGAGCCTCCTACAAGATAAAGAATTCCTTCCTTGTGATTCTTTCTAGATAGCTCTTTACTTGGATATACTCAGTGATTAAAAGTTTCTTAAGTCATATGACAGCCCTTATAATTTTAGATTATTTTAATTCTTCTTTTTAGCCTCTAGAAATTCTGAACCTCACTTCACAAAAATACAACCTCATGCAGTTGAAAATCTTACATTTGTTACCTCAGCATAGGCTGATGTCAAAGACCTAAGTTTGGTGTCCGCTTAATACCACTAGCATCAGTGTAACACAGGCAGTAAAGAATAAATTTGATTTCCTGTTTACAGTTTGGTGTTTCAGGCTACAACTAGGTTAATTAGCATGTTTGCGTGTACACTTGTTAGCCTCACTGTTGGAAGTAGTAAATTGAAGTTAGAGGGGATTGGAAGTTGACAGTGGTATATCTTTTTTCTTTGATGTTCTGACATAAGGATTAGTGGGTTGCAACTTTCAGGATCCTGCCTCTTCTCAGGTGAACTTAAATCATGAAGCTTTTAATTAACTGTTTAAGGAAGAAGAGAGATTTATGGAAGATGGGTAGGTGGAGGGAGAAAGATTTTTATCTTGGGGCTACTAAGAAGATTCATGTATTTTTAAGTACCATAGATTACTTGCTTTATTCCCGAATTATCCTTTATATTCTGTATGTTTTGCTTCAAGCAAAATCCTGGAATTTTAGATGTGTTTTGTTTTTAAAGATTGTCAGCATGGGCCAACCCCGTGGCGCACTCGGGAGAGTGCAGCGCTGGGAGCGCAGCGACGCTCCCGCCGCGGGTTCGGATCCTACATAGGGATGGCCGTGTGCTCACTGGCTGAGCGCGGTGCGGGCGACACCACACCAAGGGTTGCGATCCCCTTACTGGTCATGAAAAAGACAAAAAGAAAAAAAAAAGATTGTCAGCATACCAAATTAAGGTAAAAGATAAGCAAAGATTTTATTTCTGTAATGAAGCAAACTAGTAGTTCAACATCAGTTGCTCCTTTGTTAGTTTTGTCAGTGAGATGATTTTGTTATGGAAAATGTAATCACTACAAAAAAATGTGGTGGTGTAGAAAACACTTTGCTTGAAGGGTTGGCTTTATTTTTTGTTGGGGGAATTTATTGTTTTTTCCATTCTGTTGTCATTGTTATTGAAGAGCTATAAATGTAGAGTTATTAAAGAATTAAGCATTTTTCCATTTTGGTTTTTTCAGGGTTTACTCCTTCTCCAGTTGCACAGCCACATCCTTCAGCTGGCCTTAATGTTGACTTTGAATCTGTATTTGGAAATAAATCTACAAACGTTATTGTAGATTCTGGGGGTAAGAAAAAATTTTTTTGTTAAAAGTACTATAATGTTCTAAATTAGATTCTGTGTAAGGAAAGATAATGTTGCTTTTAACATATATAAGTAGATTAAACTGGGGTAGCCAAAGAAATTGACCACCCTTCCCTTTCCATTCCCCCAACCACTAGATGAGAATGTTAAGGAACTATTAATCACTACCCTTTTCTTGGTGGCAGTTTAGACTCTGTGAAGATTGTTTGTCCCAGAGCAAAATAAGAGAGAGAAAAAGAGATTTAGCTTAGTAGAATGCTAAGTTGCTCGTAACTGTGTGTAGAATGTTTTGCCTTTTTAGTCATTATAATTTTTACCTTTACTGAAGTGATAATAACTTTATTATATTTTAATGTATGAAATTGGCTGTTTTTGAAAACTAGGAAAATATACTTTTTGTCTTCTTTATGTAGTGTATAAACAACTAGAATGTACTAAATTTATCAGGCCTGTGGGTGCAGGGGCTTTTAATTATTTTAAGGATGATTCTTATACTGTGCTTATTCATTTGTCTTAAAAGAATTTTATAAATCTGTAGAGTCAGGTTTCCATTAATATCTTGTTAATTTGAAGTTTATGAAGTTCCTATAAAACTTTGACACTCAGTAATTCTATTCTTGTCATGGGGTGGCCTTTGACTTTGATTACTAATTAAATTTAGTCATTTAAAGAGAATTTGTTGAAGTGTCTTTAATTTTATAATATATAATTAGTTACTATCCAGAAAGAAGCAATTATTTAAAAATTATTATAAGCAATTATTTTAAAAATAAAGCGATTATTGCATTATAAGAAGCAATCTTATAAAGAATACATATGGACTAAGAATTTGTTTTTTTTCTGTGTACTAATAGATTTATAATTACATTTTTTTTTAATGCATTTGACTTTTTACTTTTGAGTTTGTCTTGCCTGAGACAAAGGAAATATTGTCAGTTGTTCATACATTGTAAACCACCATCTTTGGTGACTTTCTTGTTCAAACTTTTTAATATTTCTAGATCATGCTATTGAGTTCCTTAAAGTTGGTTTGGTTGGATTTGCTTTTACCTTAAGTCCTTTGTTGGAGAACCTTAAGAGTTTTGTTTTGATTTTCCAGAAATATCCTAGTTTACTAGATGAGTTTATGCAATTAGAGTAGGTTAGCAGTTTCTTAGATATAATTTAGGTTAGCTCTTATGTTTTGCACTTTGAAGAGTATAAAAAGGTCTACAAGATATTGTTTCTTAAAGTAAAAGGAACTTTTTTCAAAGTTGCAGAGATATATTTTCTATCTACATTGCTTTAGGTATAAGTGAGTGAGAAAATCTTGCCAGGTGAGGGGGAGAATTGCATTCCATTTCCTTCCCTTTCACAATGCTGCTGTTTTCATCCCTTCTGTCAAGGCAGATATAGCCTTCTCAGTTCATTTTGAAGTGATAAATGTCTTTTTCCATTTAAAGGCATTTACTAATGCCCATTTTTTTTGGAGAACTTTTCCAGTGAGGTAAAAAAAAAAGAAAAGGCAAAGCTATCCTTCAGAAAGCTGTAGCACCGTAAAGTTCCTTACAAATTCTGTTTCATCTGTTTGTAACTTTAAGGCTTTGATGAACTAGGTGGACTTCTCAAACCAACAGTGGCCTCTCAGAACCAGAGTCTTCCTGTTGCCAAACTTCCACCTAATAAATTAGTATCTGATGACTTGGATTCATCTTTAGCCAACCTTGTGGGCAGTAAGTAGTCTTTGGATTCTTCAATCATTTTAAAAATAAGTTGTTTTATTAAAATGAGTCTAGTTTTAAAATGCTTTTTTTTCTCCTGTTTTAGATCTTGGCATTGGAAATGGAACCACTAAGAAGTGAGTGTTTTATTTGTATCCTTTCCCCATATGTCATTTAAAGTCTGATTTGGCTTCCATCTCGAAAGTATGTGTGTTAAGTCTGCATCTTAAATGCTCTGTTAAATCTGAGTATATAGTAAAGAAACTTTATAATTAGAGACTTTTAATATTCCCACTTATGTTTATTTAAAGTGATGTAAATTGGAGTCAGCCAGGTGAAAAGAAGTTAACTGGAGGATCTAACTGGCAACCAAAGGTTGCACCAACAACTGCTTGGAATGCTGCAACAATGGTGAGTTGGAAAGCTCCTGATATGATAATACGTGAATAAATTTAGTTAAATGTAACATGAAAATGTTTTTAAAGTGGTAGACATAAATTGAAAGATCGTTCCTGAGTTTTAGGAGTAATTTGTATTTCTTTTAAAGGAAGCTGGTTAACTATATTTGACATTTTAATAACTAACATGTATTTAAGTGTTGCTTTGTATCAGGCATTATTCTAATAAATAATATGTGGTTTTATTTTATATAACTCTCATATTAACCCTCTGTAGGAGTAACTATGATTATCCCCATTTCACAGATGAGGCACAGAGTTAGTTATTAAGTAATATACCCAGGGTCACAGAGTTCTTTAAGTAATGGGGTAGATTTTTAGAACCCAATTACTTAAGAATTTTAGAACTCTGCAGCCTAACTGCAGAGCATATGTTCTTAGTCACTGCTCTATACTGCTGCTCTCAAATTTAGTGTTTGTCTAGAATATAAAATCTTTAATTTTCTTCTGATCTCACCATACTTGCTTGGCTTTTGTTAATATTTTCATTTAATATGTACAGTTGATTCTTGTTATTTTGGCAGTTAAGAACTTAAAAGTCACCCTGAACACTGAATTAATGAACACAGAGCCATTGCTACGGGAAATATGTACACATATATGCATATGTCACATAGATAATAATCTTAAATCCTAAAAAAACCCCAAAAACCTCATTCTAGTAGATTCCATTTTATTTTACAAAAGCGAAAATAAAGTTCAGAAGTGTTAGGTGACTTGCCTGAGGCTGCCCCCGACTAAGTGCCAAAGTAGGAATTCGAGCAATACTATCTAGCTCCAGGGCCAGAACTTTTTTAGTACACTGGACTGCCCCTTGCTTTCTCCATCCTCTGGTTGTCCCTATATGAGAGCTGAAACAAGGAAGAGCGTTGCCTTTTCACACCTCAGCTGGGAATGAGCTGTATCAGGCAACTCAAATTTTTTGCCACTCTGCACATGTCCATGAATGACCTTGACATCACCATGAGTATTGATTTGGGGGTTACAAATTTTAGTGTATAGGTAAATTTGCAAATACAGAATCCATGAATAAGAGGATAAACTATATTTGTTAGTTAGATAGTATCTAGTACTGAAGAGGTTCTAGTAATGTTTTTAGTTAATGTAAGGCACAGTTAAGCCCAAAGTAGCTTTGTGGCTATTCACCTATCCTTGGCCAGCTGTTATTTTACCAATTCAAGCAGTCTCCCTTGGGCAGAAAAAAACATACTCCTCCTTGTGGGAAAGTTCGAAACATGCATTGTGCTAATGATGTGTTTGCAGAAGCATTTCAATTACAAAGTCTACACATTATAGTCTTACTATTGTTATTAGAGAACATCATTGTCCTTGTTATAGCCACTTTCTTGTTATTAAATCCTTTCCAGAGCATTACTGTGTTTTAAGAGTTTTATTAGCTTCCGACTTTGTAAATGGAAAGTAATATTGAAATTTAGCTAAATTTTTCAGTGGTCACTACTATCATTAATAGTAAAACCTTGTATTTAAATAATTTAGGTTTTACACAAATACACACAAATGTACACACACATTCATACTATCTTAAAGCTGTAAACAGTGCTCTCTTGGGAGTTTGAGCTTGTAGGAAGGTACTTCAAAAAGTTCATGAAAAGATTCATATTGTCTTTTAATTCTATTTTTCCGTAAACTTTTTGAAGTACTCTTGTATCATCCCAATTTTAAGGATTAAGCTATGTGATTTTTTTTCCCCAAGTGTGAAGCAGCTGGAAAGCAGATTTATATTGAAATCCATCCTTTCCAACTCTGAATTCAGTATTGTTTTTTTCACTATAACACACCTCACTGACTAGAGGATGGCAGGAGTTTAGGTTTGTAGGTTTTCTGGTCTCAGATGTGTATTATACATTGATTATGTGGAATGATATACAAATGCTGACCTTAAAATACAATGAATATTTTATTTTTTATTAAGTTAGTATTAATCTGTATGAAATATTAGAAGTTTGTAGATACGAGGGTACTTCAAAAAGTTCATGGAAAGATTCATATTATCTTCTTATTCTATTTTTCTACAAATGTTCTGATGTACTGTTGTAGCATTTAAGATTGACTACTAAAATGTAATAGTTCTATCTAACCATCTAGAATCTATATGTAAGTTGATAAGATAGCAGTGCTTGTAATCCTGTGTAGTACATGGTAATGTGTATCATTATCTTAAAGATTTTATTAAAATATTTATATGCATTTTATAGAGTTCCTTTTTAATGGCTCACGTTTGGGGCTGATGATGTAATTCACTACTTAAGATAAACTGCTGCTTATGACATTTCTTTACATTCCTAACTTTTTATTAATCCTTAAACACTGTCAAGGTTTTAAAATATTTTTTTACTTAAAACAAATTTATTAGAATTTTATTAAAATATGTTATAGTACTAATTTTTTTAATTAGTCCTTGCTTTTTTCTTCTGTGGTAGATGTTACCTGATGTGACCCTGTTTGTGGGACACACTGGATTTTGTACTGTTGATACTACTGATTTTTATGTTTTAATGACATTTATAATCAATAAACAATTGTGTATGTGAAAGGAAGAGGCAAGACTAAATTTCTCTTGTCAACCTTGATAGTGTTTTAGTATAGATGTTCTTTCATTAGATACCAGAAATACAAGGGATTTTAGGTAGTCAGTGAATGTACATGTGAACTAAAATGCTCTCTGTGTATTTTCTGTTGTGTAAGTACTTGTTCTAATCCAGTGTTATTGCATTATGTAATTGTTCTCCCTGGGAAAAACAGAATGGCATGCATTTTCCACAATACGTAAGTGACCAAAAACTAGCCTTTTTGCAATAAATTGGCATGCTATTAACCACTGCTATAGCAGAATCTCATAACCTTCCAGCTATTACTTGTTTTCACATTCAGATTTTCAATGTGCCAGAAATTCTTCCTAGCATCTACTGATTTCATGGGTGTGTTGCAGAATTGATTCTGATGGTGGCATGGGAAATACCCATTTTTTTTCTTGCTTAATATTCTGCCATTTGCTGCCAGATGGCTGGTTGTCTGTGTGTGTATCTGTGCTGCCACTATGCACTTGATGATTTCTGAATGAAGGGAAATGTTGATTGTGGTAATGTTTAAAATAACAATTGCATGAAATCTTACAGGCTTCTGCTATATTTGGCAGTTTGTCTACTGCTCTTGCAGACCTTGGTTTTAAGTAGGGAGAGACCAATAAGCCCTACATACTCACCCAAATACTAAACTTTTAGCTGTTCACTTTAGTGTTATTTTTTAAAAGTTATGCTTCATTTAACTTTTCCATGCATATGTTCAAATTGCCATATAATTTCAGTTTTTTTTAAATGTATCAGCAGTGTTATTGGTCTTTCACTTGTGTTCAGTTTCAGTTTTCCTTATGAGAAGCACACAGGGAATGTTGTTAAGACAGCAACTATATCTGAAACGATTCTGTTCTCAGATTGTATATTTACAGATTATCAGTTAAAGTAGTAGGAGTCCCAACTCTCTTTATGTGGTTTAAAAAAAAAAAGGCAGGAGGAGGAAGGGAACTTAAACCTTAGTGGTAGGGCCGGCCCGGTGGCGCACTAGAGAGTGCGCCACTTGGGAGTGTGGCGGTGCTCCCGCCGAGGGTTCGGATCCCATGTGGAGACTGGTTCCCACTCACTGGCTGAGCATGGTGCGGGCGCAACACGGTGCGGGCGAGGGTTGTGATCCCATTGCCGGTCAGTAAAAAAGACAAAAAGAAAAAAAAAAAAAACACCTTAGTGGTAGATGGTTCAATTATGCATTAAAGCGTAAACTGACTTATAAATTGTTACTGTTAAATAACTATTGGAATAAATTAGAGAGAAAGCTTAACATACGTAGTCTTTAAATAAGAGCTGTAATTCATAGAAATAGTTACACTCAATAGCGGTTTGAAACCTTTGGGCTTCTTTGAAAAGAATGAATGAGATCCTTAGAAACAATTTTTTGGAAGATTAGGTTATTACCTGATTTAGGATCTTTAAATTTTTTCTTTGAGTGCTAAAGAAATGAAGTACCTAGGAAAAGCATTCAATAATATTACTTAGGGGCTGGCCAGTTAGCTGAGTTGGTTAGAGTGTGGTGTTAACACCAAGGTCAAGGGTTTGGATCCCCATACTGGGCAGCTGCCAAAAATAATAATAGTAATAATAATACTATTTTTCTGGATAAACATTTTTTATGATAGTGATAGGCTTTATATTTTTGAAATTTAGAATTTTTTTTTAAATGGAAATATTTTTAGAGCTATAAAAGCATGTTGAAATCTTAGATCACTTGTATCTAAGTTTAAGTGGTTATTTTTCCTTCTGATAATTCTGCTTTTCTGCTAATTTCAAGACACTTTTTTTCATTGCACATTAATTGACACAGTTATTAATGATCACAGTGTCACTTAATCATAGCTGTCTTAGCAATTCTTTTTAGTGGAACTACAGTTATTATTTTCTTAAACTCAGTTGGCACACATGAGTTACACTTCCTTGTTTATTTTTTCTTTCACCATCTCAGGCACCCCCTGTAATGGCCTATCCTGCTACTACACCAACAGGCATGATAGGATATGGAATTGTAAGTATTTTTCAAGATACAACTTTTGGACATAAGACTGATTTATATTTAACGTGCTTTTATTACAAACTGAACTGAAAAAAGAATTTAGTGCTTCACATACCCCTAGCCTTAGTGTCTAACATAATGGAACCATAGCGATGGTTTCCTAAGTATTTCTAGAATAATCATTATACAACAGATATTATTTATTAAGTTTTACAGTATTACCTGGCTTATTTTTCCACTCATAACTTTGGTAGACATGTTATATTTTATGGCAAACTCATTTAAACATTAATGTTAACTTTCAAGCCTTTGTTGCTGTGACCTTACATTAAATAGCAGCGAGGCCTTCTGACCTAATACTGTAGGGGAAGGGAAAGATTAACATTTCTTGAATTGTATGGGTGTAAATTTAGTTTGGTAAAGGGTAGAGAAATTTTCCTATGACAATGATTGTTACAGTACAAAAATAGTCTTTTAATGTTTCAGCTGTCCGCAATTCACATTCTAGACTGCTCTGACTCTCCCAATTCTCTCAAATATACCGACTCACTTAGATAGGAAATGGAGGTAGTATATACCCACTGGTATATATTTGAGGAACTGTTGCTGATAGAAGGCAGCACTATATTCCTTTGTACTGCTACTGTGGCTGCTGTGCTATACTTCTTTATGCACATGATATGGAAGTAGATCTTTCGTAACATATGGAAAAGTTTCACATGTGGAGAAGCTTTTAGATTGGTGGTCATTGCATTAAAAACTCTGCACAAAAACTCAGGGCGTAAACTTAAGCGAAGCTCAATATAAATAGTAGTCTATTCGAAAGTAAAAAGTAGAATTTCTTGAAAGATAAGATTTTAGAATGTTGCATTTTAACCAAAATAATACAGTGGTCTGTATCTGCATTATTTTCACACCAGGTATTATCACTTATTATGTTAATTTTATACCCTGGAGTGGTAATTTTAAAAGAAATAGATGGTTGGTTGAGATTCTATTTTCCATTACTCAAGGATGAATTAACTTCTTTATGTTTAATTTTAAGCCTCTTTTTGATCCTTAACCCAAATATCTGAAATCAAATGGAAGAACCATAGAGAGTAAACCTCTTCAAAGAATCAAATGTCTTCACTTGTGATCACTTAAATAGTGGCACAAGAACTTGATTTGGGGCCGGCCCGGTGGCGCACTGGGTAGTGCGCCGCTTGGGAAGTGCGGCGGCGCTCCCGCCCGAGGGTTCGGATCCCACATACAGACCGGTTCCCGCTCACTGGCTGAGTGAGGCGCGGGAGCAACACCGAGGGTTGCGATCCTGTTGCCGGTCCCGGTCCGGTACGGGGGCGACACTGAGGGTTGCGATCCGTTGCCGGACACGGAAAAAGACAAAAAAAAAAAAAAAGAACTTGATTTGATATACAAAGGCAATTTACTTTGTTTTGTTTTGTTTTTTATTTTATCTTCTCAATATGCATTGTAGTTGATTTTCGTGTCCCTTTACCCATTCCTCTTTCCCTCTCTCCCCACTCCCCCCACTACATCATATCTGTTCACTTACCTGAACAAGTTCAAGGAATTGTGATTGTTTTGTCTTCTTCCCCCCACACACCCTTTATTTGTTTATATATTTATTTATTTTTAGCTCCCAAAGATAAGTGAGAACATGTGGTATTTCTCTTTCTGTGCCTGACTTATTTCACTTAATACAATTTTCTCTAAGTCCATCCATGTTGTTGCAAATAGTAGTATTTCATTCTTTTTTATAGAAAAGCAGTATTCTATTGTGTAGATATACCACAGTTTCCTTATGCACACATCTGATGATGGACATTTGGGCTGGTTCCAACTCTTGTATGTTGTAAATAGTGCTATAATAAACATGGGAGTACAGGTATCCCTTCGGCATGATGATTTCCATTCCTCTGGGTATATTCCCAGCAGTGGAATAGCTGGGTCACATGGTAGGTCTATCTGTAATTGTTTGAAGAACCTCCAAACCATTTCCAAAATAAAGCCTGCACCATTTTGCAGTCCCACTGACAGTGTATGAGTTCCTTTTTCTCCATAACCTTGCCAGCATTCATCACTCAGTCTTTTGGATATTAGCCATCCTAACTGGAGTGAGATGGTATCTCAGAGTGGTTTTGATTTGCATTTCCCGAATGCTGAGTGATGTTGAGCATTTTTTCATGTGTCTGTTGGCCTTTCGTATATCTTCCTTTGAGAAATGCCTATTCAGCTCCTTTACCCATTTTTAATTGGGTTATTTTTTTTGCTGTAAAGTTGTTTGAGTTCCTTGTATATTCTGGATATTAATCCTTTGTCAGATGTATGTTTTGCAAATATTTTCTCTTACTCTGTTGGTTGTCTTTTCACTGTGATGATTGTTTCTTTTGCTGTGCAGTTTGATATAATCCCGTTTGTTTATTTTTCCTTTGGTTGAAAGGCAACTTACTTTGAAATGTCTTAGTAGTTAAGACATAGTGTCTTAAGTTTTTTCTCTGTCTAAACCTGGCAAGTTTGGAAATTTTGGAAGTTTTTGGTCTAAATCATTATTGTCTGGGCCGGCCCGGTGGTGCACTGGAGAGTGCGCTGCTTGGGAGCGTGGCGGCGCTCCCGCCCAGGGTTCGGATCCCATGTGGAGACCGGTTCCCGCTCACTGGCTGAGCGTGGTGCAGGCGCAACACCGAGGGTTGCGATCCCGTTGCCAGTCCCCGGTACGGGCGCGACACCGAGGGTTGCGATCCTGTTACCGGTCAGTAAAAAAGAGACAAAAAGGAAAAAAAAATATCGTTTTGTCTGTTGTACTATAATAATGTTAGCAATTCACTGAAAAGAAAAAGTTAGGCTTTATTACCATTATTACCACCTTTAAAAATGAGCATATTAAAGACTTTCCATACAAAAAAAATACTCTTAAAAGTTTTTAGCTATTAATTTTATTTGCATTCAGAGGAGTTTTCCTTTTGAGTCAGAGTCATACAGACCGGCCGCTCACTGGCTGAGTGAGGCGCGGGAGCAACACCGAGGGTTGCGATCCCGTTGCCAGTCCCCGGTACGGGCGCGACACCGAGGGTTGCGATCCTGTTACCGGTCAGTAAAAAAGAGACAAAAAGGAAAAAAAAATATCGTTTTGTCTGTTGTACTATAATAATGTTAGCAATTCACTGAAAAGAAAAAGTTAGGCTTTATTACCATTATTACCACCTTTAAAAATGAGCATATTAAAGACTTTCCATACAAAAAAAATACTCTTAAAAGTTTTTAGCTATTAATTTTATTTGCATTCAGAGGAGTTTTCCTTTTGAGTCAGAGTGAAGGTACTGGTGCCTTTCATCCCTGTTATTATTCTTGTTTACTTAGTCATAATAAGGAAGATGTGAGTCAACATCCTTTAACTTGATATTCTTCTATTTTTCAGCCACCTCAAATGGGAAGTGTACCTGTAATGACGCAACCAACCTTAATATACAGCCAGCCTGTCATGAGACCACCAAACCCCTTTGGCCCTGTATCAGGAGCACAGGTATTACATGCTACATGTAACCGTTGTGCTTGATTTGGAAGGGATGTAATACTAACAAATCCTTTTAATACAATTTGAAAAACAAGTTAATAGCATTTTCCCCCTTAATCATGGACGTTACCTGCTTCACATCTTTCTCATATAAGAACTTGTAGGAATATTGATTATTTTGAGGGAAAGGATTACTTACAGATATTAAAGATGGAAAATTTTTGATAACTTATAGTTGATGGATCCAGAGGATGGTTTTTCAGAGGTTAAGGAACATGGCATGCTACCCTCAAAACCATTAACTCAGAGCTTCAGTTTCTTGACTAATAGCTTGAATAATACTACAACAAGGGTGTTTACCCTTGAGATATTTGTAAAATTCTCGGCAAGTTTTCAAAAAGTTTTGGATGTTATTTTTTCATTAGGTGATTTTCTGCCATTGAGGATTACATTCAAAACCAAAAAAAGGCAAAAATCCTTTAATTGCCATGCTGACCTAAATTCTATAAAGGAGAGACTCTTCTATTCAGATGTTTCTAAGGCTCCCTCTTCCATTTCCTGGAAATTCATCATAAATATTCACTCTTTGTTTTTCCATTACTGTTTTCATTAGAGGAATCTGGATTTTTTTTAAAAAGCTTTTACCCCCTTTAAGGTTATTCCTTTGTTTTAAATTTTCTGGTGGCATACCATGTGATGAGAACTTTGTGAAGTGATTGGATGGATTATACTTCTGTGTCTGTTACTCTGCTCACAGAATTTAACAGTTATAAATAGTTAATTATATGCAATTGTTAAAGCACCCTTTCTTTTTAAAAATGGTTTCCAGTGCCAGCTGATTGGTATTGTATGCATTTAGTGCTTGCTTGAAAACATTTGAGGAGCCTTTGGTAATGGACTTGTTGTTCCTTTTCCACTCGAATGCATATATATTAACATTTGCCAAAATATATAATGTTAAATTGCCAAAGTTAATTTATACCAATTCAATTTACGTCTAGTCTCTGTGTATTTCATAGACTAGTGAACATAGGAGATTCTTTCATTTTTCAGCCTTTTTGAGTATTGAAATTTTTCAATAAATTGACATCTCTGTTGGCTGGGAGCAGATAGTGAATTTAGTTCTGATTAAGAGGTAAAATCCATGTTGGTATCAATTCATACATTTGTCCACATGCCTCTTCATTCGTGTTAAAGTAACTTTTCTTCCTGTTTCTTAATCTGTGAAGAAAGTGAAGATAGTGTGGGGTCAGGGTAATCAACATAATCATTACTTTTATGTCAGTTACTATTATGATTTGTTTTTATAAAATGGATTATGGGTATTTACAGTTCTCTTCTCCATCTTTTACCAGCAGTAGTTCTGACTACTGGTATAACTTGATAAGGAAACGTATTAGATTTTGATAAACTTTTAAGTATGTTTAATGATTTCCCTGTTGATTGATGTAGATGTTTTCTTGAGATTATAGTTATAAGTTTCCTCGTGTCCTTTAGTTTTTTTCTTTGTTATTGATACTTTAAACTTCACATATATATATATATTTAAAAATTAATTTGGTTTTATGCTGTAAGGGACTAAGTGATAAGAACCTAAATGTATTTAAAAAAAAAAAAAAAAAAAAGCCATAGTCCAGAGCTATATAAACTTACTAGGAACCACTGACTACAGAATTTTTTTTTCCTGATAATGTAGTTAAACCCTGCACCCGGTCTGCATCCTGTCTTGCAGGCTTCTGTCAGAATATATTGCTGCTTTAAGCTTGGATACTGCTGGACAGTTTCCAAGCACTTTTTGCATACATTATTTTACCTAATTCTCAAAATAATTTTTAAGATAGATAGGTCTATTATCACCGTCACATTTTATAGGTGAAGAAGACTGAGACTTGGAAAGGTTCTTCAACTAAGTAAGTAGTGAAATGCAGCTTATCCCCACGTGTCCTCAATGCGTGGTCCAGAGCTCATTTGTACTAGTCTTTCTGATGGTGGGATTGAGCCCTTAATGCAGTGAACCATTCTGCTAATCTCTTAGGGGCTTTACTGTTGGATTGTAAACCACATTTACACATTTAGGCTGTAACTACTATTCTTGTCAAGAACATCCTCTGCAGTTTTAGATAATACCTTCAACCTTGAAACATTGTATGAATTTTGTTTTTTTTAAAAAAATGGTTTAAAAAAATCTTAGTAAAAATCTACCTTTAAAAAATTGTCCCTCCCCCCCCAGCATCTTCCCTTAACCCAGGTTTTATAACCTTTTCCCTTCTAAAATCCACATAACCTTTTCATTGAAACACCAAAAATGTACTAGAATTTTCATGTGCATGAAAAGAAACTGACAGAAATGCCTTTTCCTAATAACTTCATGCCAGAAGAAAAGTGAATGAGAACATTAGGGTAATACGTTTCTAGTTGAGAGATCAAATTTGAAGTGAGTACTTAACTCTAAGTATTATTGATTGAAAAAGCAAATAAAAGAAGGAAGCAAATTGATAACTAGAAAAAGAGAAAGTCAGGCAGCAGTGAAATGGCTCAAAGAAACTTTGGTCTCTTCACACAGTCATTTGAATCGTTTGGAAGTCAGAATCTTAAGTCTTTTAATGTTACTTTTAATCCCTTTCCCCCCTTTGTTCTCCATGTATCTAATCATAAAGTCCCACTAATTTTTCCTCTGCTATAATTAGATCCATCCTTCTCCTTGCATTCTACAACCTTCACCCAAGTTGGAACCTCTTTATTCACACATGTCTTACAACAATTTCCCATGTTCTTTGCGCCTCTGATTTAATTCTTTCTGTAGGTACTGGAATAATCTTCTATAGGCAGTATTTGTAGCATCTTATCTCCATACCCAAAAATCTAAGGAGGCAAATTTAAAGCCTCTCCTCAACTTTCCTTCTGTCTTAAACTACTTCACAAAGTCTCCTTATTTGTAAGAGTAATAATGAGTTAACAGAATATTTGGGTTCTTCAATCCCCGTGCCTTTTACAATTCTTTTTTTTTTTTTTTTTTT
>NW_007730324.1:2462-35028 GCF_000696425.1 Galeopterus variegatus | reverse complement strand
TTGAAAGGCAACTTACTTTGAAATGTCTTAGTAGTTAAGACATAGTGTCTTAAGTTTTTTCTCTGTCTAAACCTGGCAAGTTTGGAAATTTTGGAAGTTTTTGGTCTAAATCATTATTGTCTGGGCCGGCCCGGTGGTGCACTGGAGAGTGCGCTGCTTGGGAGCGTGGCGGCGCTCCCGCCCAGGGTTCGGATCCCATGTGGAGACCGGTTCCCGCTCACTGGCTGAGCGTGGTGCAGGCGCAACACCGAGGGTTGCGATCCCGTTGCCAGTCCCCGGTACGGGCGCGACACCGAGGGTTGCGATCCTGTTACCGGTCAGTAAAAAAGAGACAAAAAGGAAAAAAAAATATCGTTTTGTCTGTTGTACTATAATAATGTTAGCAATTCACTGAAAAGAAAAAGTTAGGCTTTATTACCATTATTACCACCTTTAAAAATGAGCATATTAAAGACTTTCCATACAAAAAAAATACTCTTAAAAGTTTTTAGCTATTAATTTTATTTGCATTCAGAGGAGTTTTCCTTTTGAGTCAGAGTGAAGGTACTGGTGCCTTTCATCCCTGTTATTATTCTTGTTTACTTAGTCATAATAAGGAAGATGTGAGTCAACATCCTTTAACTTGATATTCTTCTATTTTTCAGCCACCTCAAATGGGAAGTGTACCTGTAATGACGCAACCAACCTTAATATACAGCCAGCCTGTCATGAGACCACCAAACCCCTTTGGCCCTGTATCAGGAGCACAGGTATTACATGCTACATGTAACCGTTGTGCTTGATTTGGAAGGGATGTAATACTAACAAATCCTTTTAATACAATTTGAAAAACAAGTTAATAGCATTTTCCCCCTTAATCATGGACGTTACCTGCTTCACATCTTTCTCATATAAGAACTTGTAGGAATATTGATTATTTTGAGGGAAAGGATTACTTACAGATATTAAAGATGGAAAATTTTTGATAACTTATAGTTGATGGATCCAGAGGATGGTTTTTCAGAGGTTAAGGAACATGGCATGCTACCCTCAAAACCATTAACTCAGAGCTTCAGTTTCTTGACTAATAGCTTGAATAATACTACAACAAGGGTGTTTACCCTTGAGATATTTGTAAAATTCTCGGCAAGTTTTCAAAAAGTTTTGGATGTTATTTTTTCATTAGGTGATTTTCTGCCATTGAGGATTACATTCAAAACCAAAAAAAGGCAAAAATCCTTTAATTGCCATGCTGACCTAAATTCTATAAAGGAGAGACTCTTCTATTCAGATGTTTCTAAGGCTCCCTCTTCCATTTCCTGGAAATTCATCATAAATATTCACTCTTTGTTTTTCCATTACTGTTTTCATTAGAGGAATCTGGATTTTTTTTAAAAAGCTTTTACCCCCTTTAAGGTTATTCCTTTGTTTTAAATTTTCTGGTGGCATACCATGTGATGAGAACTTTGTGAAGTGATTGGATGGATTATACTTCTGTGTCTGTTACTCTGCTCACAGAATTTAACAGTTATAAATAGTTAATTATATGCAATTGTTAAAGCACCCTTTCTTTTTAAAAATGGTTTCCAGTGCCAGCTGATTGGTATTGTATGCATTTAGTGCTTGCTTGAAAACATTTGAGGAGCCTTTGGTAATGGACTTGTTGTTCCTTTTCCACTCGAATGCATATATATTAACATTTGCCAAAATATATAATGTTAAATTGCCAAAGTTAATTTATACCAATTCAATTTACGTCTAGTCTCTGTGTATTTCATAGACTAGTGAACATAGGAGATTCTTTCATTTTTCAGCCTTTTTGAGTATTGAAATTTTTCAATAAATTGACATCTCTGTTGGCTGGGAGCAGATAGTGAATTTAGTTCTGATTAAGAGGTAAAATCCATGTTGGTATCAATTCATACATTTGTCCACATGCCTCTTCATTCGTGTTAAAGTAACTTTTCTTCCTGTTTCTTAATCTGTGAAGAAAGTGAAGATAGTGTGGGGTCAGGGTAATCAACATAATCATTACTTTTATGTCAGTTACTATTATGATTTGTTTTTATAAAATGGATTATGGGTATTTACAGTTCTCTTCTCCATCTTTTACCAGCAGTAGTTCTGACTACTGGTATAACTTGATAAGGAAACGTATTAGATTTTGATAAACTTTTAAGTATGTTTAATGATTTCCCTGTTGATTGATGTAGATGTTTTCTTGAGATTATAGTTATAAGTTTCCTCGTGTCCTTTAGTTTTTTTCTTTGTTATTGATACTTTAAACTTCACATATATATATATATTTAAAAATTAATTTGGTTTTATGCTGTAAGGGACTAAGTGATAAGAACCTAAATGTATTTAAAAAAAAAAAAAAAAAAGCCATAGTCCAGAGCTATATAAACTTACTAGGAACCACTGACTACAGAATTTTTTTTTCCTGATAATGTAGTTAAACCCTGCACCCGGTCTGCATCCTGTCTTGCAGGCTTCTGTCAGAATATATTGCTGCTTTAAGCTTGGATACTGCTGGACAGTTTCCAAGCACTTTTTGCATACATTATTTTACCTAATTCTCAAAATAATTTTTAAGATAGATAGGTCTATTATCACCGTCACATTTTATAGGTGAAGAAGACTGAGACTTGGAAAGGTTCTTCAACTAAGTAAGTAGTGAAATGCAGCTTATCCCCACGTGTCCTCAATGCGTGGTCCAGAGCTCATTTGTACTAGTCTTTCTGATGGTGGGATTGAGCCCTTAATGCAGTGAACCATTCTGCTAATCTCTTAGGGGCTTTACTGTTGGATTGTAAACCACATTTACACATTTAGGCTGTAACTACTATTCTTGTCAAGAACATCCTCTGCAGTTTTAGATAATACCTTCAACCTTGAAACATTGTATGAATTTTGTTTTTTTTAAAAAAATGGTTTAAAAAAATCTTAGTAAAAATCTACCTTTAAAAAATTGTCCCTCCCCCCCCAGCATCTTCCCTTAACCCAGGTTTTATAACCTTTTCCCTTCTAAAATCCACATAACCTTTTCATTGAAACACCAAAAATGTACTAGAATTTTCATGTGCATGAAAAGAAACTGACAGAAATGCCTTTTCCTAATAACTTCATGCCAGAAGAAAAGTGAATGAGAACATTAGGGTAATACGTTTCTAGTTGAGAGATCAAATTTGAAGTGAGTACTTAACTCTAAGTATTATTGATTGAAAAAGCAAATAAAAGAAGGAAGCAAATTGATAACTAGAAAAAGAGAAAGTCAGGCAGCAGTGAAATGGCTCAAAGAAACTTTGGTCTCTTCACACAGTCATTTGAATCGTTTGGAAGTCAGAATCTTAAGTCTTTTAATGTTACTTTTAATCCCTTTCCCCCCTTTGTTCTCCATGTATCTAATCATAAAGTCCCACTAATTTTTCCTCTGCTATAATTAGATCCATCCTTCTCCTTGCATTCTACAACCTTCACCCAAGTTGGAACCTCTTTATTCACACATGTCTTACAACAATTTCCCATGTTCTTTGCGCCTCTGATTTAATTCTTTCTGTAGGTACTGGAATAATCTTCTATAGGCAGTATTTGTAGCATCTTATCTCCATACCCAAAAATCTAAGGAGGCAAATTTAAAGCCTCTCCTCAACTTTCCTTCTGTCTTAAACTACTTCACAAAGTCTCCTTATTTGTAAGAGTAATAATGAGTTAACAGAATATTTGGGTTCTTCAATCACCGTGCCTTTTACAATTCTTTTTTTTTTTTTTTTTTTTCTTTTTGTCTTTTTTCGTGACTGGCAATGGATCGCAACCCTCAGTGTCGCGCCCGTACTGGACCGGCAACGGGATCGCAACCCTCGGTGTTGCGCCTGCACCTCGCTCAGCCAGTGAGCGGCCGGTCTGTACGTGGGATCCAAACCCTCAGCGGGAGCGCCACCGCGCTCCCAAGCGGCGCACTGTAGCAGTGCGCCACTGGGCTGGCCCTACAATTCTTAATAAGTATCCAATGTTATGCTCTGCTGCCATTTGTCTTTTCCAAAAGTTCTTCATCTGCCATAAATTGGATTTATTTTTTACCCATTCTTCGGTCATCTCGTCTGTTTCCAGTCCTTGTGAGATCTAAAATTCTTTTCCTTATCCTGCATTATTTTCCTTTATAAACCTATGACTACCTGACATCCATCCATCCATCCAGTCTAGTGAGAGACTTCTCTACTAGACTGTAAACTTCACTATATGGCATGTTTACTTCTATGTCCCTGATTTGTAGAACAGTGTCTGAAATATAATGGTTTTTGAACATTATTTATCAAATGAGTGAATCTCGTTGAAAACTTACCTTTTTTATTGTGTAACATACTCAGCTCCTCTTAAAATCTCTTGTTTCACTTATAACTATTGTAATAATTTATAGCAGTGTTCAAAATTGGTTTGGTTTTTTGGCCAATAGTTACTGTAAACTAAAATATTAGATGACTTACCTCAGGAATAAAGATACCTTTGATTTCATGATTTAATTTTTTAATAATTTTTTAATAATTAAATGTTTATTTTTTAAGTAGATGAGATTTTCTAATGCTTTGATCCTTTTGATTAATTTTCTGTATTCATGCTAAGTGTAACCAAAATAATTTTTCTTAATGAATTACCTTTTAATTGTTCTTTCATTGTTTTGTTCTCTTTCTTTCAATTGGGTTCAAAATCCCTTGAGGACAGAGACCATCTCTTTGTACATTGTAAATAAAGCAAATGGTAGTTAAAATGAAAAATGATATCCCATCAAAATAGAATCTTTTAATCAAATGCCAGTTATACAGCTATAGCCAAAAATCCTTCCTTGCTCCTTGAAATGTTTTGGGGGTAGCCATTATCCACCTAGGGCATAACGTGTAGCTCCTGGTCTCTTGACTGATTACTGTTAAATCAAGTTAATATTTTTGAGACTACCCAGCTCTCCCTTGTCGCGATTTAGTGAGATATTCCAAACTGTATTGTGTGTTCTAAGATGTATCTAGGTTATTACAAGTGCTGCATTAGTGCTTGCTAGTGAGAAAGCAGCTAATACCTTCCAAATGGCTGTTAGCTCAAACTTTGTTCTGTTCTTTAGGAAATTATCTTCATTATAACTTAATTTAGTAGACTACACTGTAGCTTTGAAATTATGCCTTCCTGTACACATACCTTGTTCTTGCCCCATTTTTTGTGCTGGCTCATTGTTACGTATTTTTCAGGTATTTTCGTGTAATTACTAGTTGTTTAAAGGTGCGTTTGTGTTCTTCTGTTTCATGCCTAACATTGCAGCTGTTGTTTTTTAGTATGTTCTGCATTAGTGCATCTTCCTAGATGTTTGAATACATGGAAAATGCTTAGGTCCCTGTAGTTTTTTTTTTTCTCTCTCTCTCTCCTGCACTTCCTCACAGTCACTATTTGATTGCTTGTTACAGGTTGCTAGTGTATCTGTTTATTAACTTTGCAAGAATGGGGACTCTTTTGCCTTCTCTAGTTGTGCTTCGTATAAATTTTGCTGATGCTTTTCATAAATTGGAATGCCCTTTGCTGACCAGTAGTTTGTAAACTCATTACACATTTGCAATGTGTAGCTATTATGTTACTAAACATGAAGACAGCTTCTCGGGGGTGGGGTGGGTTGTTGTGCTTGTTATGTTCTTAAGACTTCCTTAGGGGCCGGCCCGGTGGCGCACTGCTGTAGTGTGCTGCTTGGGAAGCATGGCGGCGCTCCCGCCGAGGGTTCGGATCCCACATACAGACCGGTTCCCGCTCACTGGCTGAGCGGGGCACGGGAGCAACACCGAGGGTTGCGATCCCGTTGCCGGACACGGAAAAAAACAAAAAACAAAAAAAAAAAAAAAAAAGACTTCCTTAAATGAGAAACTCATTTGAAAATAAGCATATTAATGTTTTGTTGGTTTCTTGATTGGTGGTAGGTGTTTTTCTGTGGAGGATTGCCAGTTTTATTTATGGAGGATATGGCCAAAGGTGCAATATGGCTGCTGGTTTTTTTGTTTGTTTGTTTGCAATGGCCAATTTTAAGTAATTCTGACATCAGTTAAATGTCTGAAAAGAAATAGTGGCTAACTGTTGTGCATGTTTTTTACCCTTCTAAATGGGGGCACTGTAGGCTTTACATGTTGGAATAATTCAAATCTTATAAAAAATGGCCTTTTTAATGACTTTGCTGTATGTAAGAACTAATGGCTCTTTGCTTTTAGGCTTAGTTTGTGTTCATTTTTGTTTTTTCTTTTCTTTTCTTTTTTTTTACTTTCTGGGTGTGTCAATTGTGGGTGTTGGCAGTTCCTGTTCTGTCAGCTGGTCTGCCCAGCTGGATTTTTGTGAAGTCCTTTTGCCTTGTCAGCAGTGTGTTGTGCTCATTCATCCTTCCCTACTACAGGATATCCTGAGGGAATTTACTTTGAGAGTTAGGATTTAGTATCATAGGTGAAAACTGGTTCTGTAGCCACCAGGTGCACACATGAATCAGTCACAACAAAGTGGTTGGAGTGCATCTGCTGACCTCTTTTGTTAATATGACAACCTGTAGAATGAGACCTTGCTTACAAGGTTTTTGTTGAGGACATTTTTTATCAAAGGGTGGGAATCTAATTTCTTATCTTAATAAACAAAACCAGAAAGTGTTCTTAAAGTTTTGGGTGACTGTGAAGTTCTGCAAAATCTTCCTGATAAGCATCAATAACCATATACAGTGAAAGGGATGGCCCGGAGTCGCAAAGAATTACACCAAGAGACAGATACTCAGCCAGAATGTATATTGGAGGGCTTCAGGGGCGAGCGGGTGGGCTGCCCTCTTGAAGCGGGCACAGCCGCATGCTGAACTAGGGAGTGCCTTATATATCCGAATAGGTTGAACTGTCTCATTGTCATTGGATGAGAGGACCAAGCAAGAGTTTAAGCTGAGCTGGGACTTTCCTATAGGTGGGGAAAATCGCGCACACGGGAAGGTGATGGGGCTATGAGGGAGAAGGGGAAGGGGGGTCTTTTGTGGTTCTCAGAGAATGTGAAACTCTGCAGCCATTTTGGGTGTTCTTCCTGTCCACCTGCTGCCATTTTAGACTGACATTGGTCATAACATAATTCGCCAACATACAGCACTGAATATATAGGAAGCACAGAAATGTATTGACTGTCTAATGATTATTAGAATAAAGCTCCTTCTTAAAAATTATTTTTCTGACATAAAATTCTCCAATTTCATAAAAATTTTGGGAAAAAACTCAACTTTCACTTAACTTTTTCCTGTAAGTTAGATGTAGCCATAAATTCTAGCTGAGTTGAAATTATTTGGAATAGCAGATTTTAGAGAGAAAAAACAAAAAACCCACCAGCCTTGGAGTCAGCAGATCTACATTCGACTCTATATTAGTTTTTTTAGGGCTGCCATAACAAAGTACTACAAACTTGATGGCTTAAAATAACAGAAATTAATTCTCTCTCAGTTTTGGAGCCTGGAAATCCAAAATCATGGTCTTGGCAGGGCTATGCTCCCTCTGAATCCTCTAGAGGAGGATCCTTCCTTACCTCTTTCAGCTTTTGGTAGCTGCAGGCATTCCATGATTTGTAGCTGCAGCTCTTCGGTCTCTGCCTCTGACACATGAGGTTTTCTCTGTGTGTCTCTGCCTTCACATAACCTCTTATAAGAACACCAGTCATTGGATTAGGGCCCAGACTAATGACCTCATTTTAACTTGATTACATCTACAAAGACCCTATTTTCAAGTAAGGTCACATTTATAGGTATGGGGTAGGGAGTGGGGCATAAGACTTTGATCTGTCTTTCTGGGGGACACAGTTCAACATAGTCTCAACTCGACTACTCACTAACCATTTTAGGGCAAATTGTAATATGTAACTTTGATGAGCCTCAGTTTCTTTATCTGTGAAATTGTGATATTGCTTTGTGTACTTTATAGTTTGCTGTAAGGATCAAGTGAAAATATTTGAAATAAGTAGTGTTTTTTATTTTTAAAAGAAAATTTGACAAGATTGTCCTATTTATGGAAATTGTTCCTATTCCCTCAGTTGTCCTCGTTCCCCAATTCTAATTTGTTATCATGCAGTATATATTTCTTTCCATGCATTACAAATTTTCTTGATTATAAATAATTCATAGTTTATTATTTTGAAACATTACTTATTTGACAGTGTCTTTTAAAATCATGGAATTCTTCCCTTAGAAATTTTTAGAGGAAGCCCAATGTATAAATCAGGCAAAAGCAGGTAGCCGCAAGCTCCACACTTGGAACACAGTTTGGATTTTTTTTTTTTTTAAACCAAGCAAAAGTGTCATATTTCCAACAAAAAGCAAATAAGTGGTACACTTGATTTCTGTTTTGTGTCATTATTGTAGTACCAGTCGACATAAACCTTAGCTTTTCATTTTCTTTTGGTTTTGAGGAATCACAAATTAAAATTTAAATGAATTGGCAACGTACACTTTATTCAGACAAGTTAAGCCAGTTTTCATGATTCTCCTCCATCAAATGGAACTTTGAAAAGAGTTTTCTTTCCCTTGGAAGCATTTCTGATATATGGAAGATGTTTATTTTTAGCCCAGATCAGTTAATAATAGTCATATTTCCTCCCATGAGTTTAGGAAATCCTGTAATCTATTTTCTTCTCTCCAAGTTTGATTCTCTTAAATGCTTTGTCAATTTAGGTTGCCATGATTCTAATAAGATGACTTAAGATGCCATCTTTGAGAAACGGATGTATTGCTTCTATGTTAACATTTTTAAGTTATTGTAGACTCTAGCAGTAGTCTTCAGTTTTAGAAAGGTTTAGATACAACATACCTTCAAGGAGGAATGCTCCAACGTCACTGTGTGGCATCCTCTAAAACAGGATAGGTAGCGCTTTGAAAGTGACAGTTTTAATGTTGCGTAACTTTGTGATGTTAGTCCTGGGCAGAAGCCCAAGATAGGGTTATGCTGAGCACAAACCCAAGAAGTAGGTATCAGTGACAGAAGACCCAACCTAAAGGGCAGACCATCTACATGTACACAATAGAGAAATCCTCTTTGCCACATCTCACAGAGACAGATGAGGAATAGCATTATCTTCAATATAAAATAAATGGAATGCAGCACTATATATTTATAGCCCTATGCAACTGGATTCAGATGTATCACTAGTGGACTAGCCATGTTCTAAACATTATCCAAAAACCACTTCTTTTTCTGTGACTCAGTTTTATGGTGATGTCTGTGGAATCCTATTAAGTAGCATGGTAGTCTCTAAATGCTTTGATTACATAGCAGTATTAGAAGATATGTTTTAAGCATTGTCTTTTTTCATTTGTACTGCTATAACAGAATACCACAGACTGGATAATTTATAATGAACAGAAATTTATTTGCTCACAGTTCTAGAGTCTGTGAAGTCCAATATCAAGGTGCTGGCATCTGGCAAGGTCCTTCTTACTGCATTATAACGTGGCAGAAGGGCAAAGGGAGAGTACAAGAGGGGGTGAACCCACTCCCTCAGTAAGGACCTAAACATTCTTAAAGGTCCGACCTCTTAATACTGTTACAATGGGAACTAAATTTCAACATGAGTTTTGGAGGGGTAAACATTCAAACCATAGCAAGCATTGACCCTCAGTGTATGTATATTTATAGATTATATTTGTATATTCCTATGATAATATATTAGGTACACGGAAAAACATGTAAAAAATAGAAAATTTTAAAGAGTTAAATATTAGAATCAAGAGAAAAGTTCTAATAATTTCTTCTTACATCCCACTTTGGAAACCATTTTTATTCAGAGCTTGTTTTATCAACAAAAAGCATTTTAAAATAGAATGCTTACAATGTGTAAGTCACTGCTAATTGCTGAACAAGAGATAGGTGTAATTTGTTTTCCCCACCTGAGGAACCTAAAAATGGGTGTGATATGGAAGCACAAGTGACTGGTTGATGGTAGAACGAGAGCCCTTATAAGAGAGACATAGAGTGCAGATAGCACAGCAGAAGAGCAAGACCAGCACAGATTCAGTGACATTTGAGCTGGGTCTCTTAGAAGGATAAATGAACATTTGATTGTAGGTGTGGTAGGGAAGGTCGAATTAATATGTGAGCTACTAATACATGCCAGGCAGCATGCTGGGTGCTTATTTTCATTTAATCCTCAAGACAGCCGTGAAAGGACATACAGATATTAGGCCTAGGTACTCTAAACCCCCTTTTATAAGAGAGCCAGGATTAGATTCAGTTCCATCTTTCTGCAAAAACCCGGCTCTGTCATTCCAGGCAAAGGACGTACACCCATTTTTCTCTATTAGATGTTGACTTTGCTTCTCCAATGAAGACAGAAGTCCATGCTGTATTGTTTGCTGTCCAGGATTTTAGGTAAAAGCATGGCAAGGTTGCTTCTTTAAATTTTAAGTACAGCCAGTGATATGTCAAAAATTTTTCCTTAAATAGCCAATCCTTTATTCTCATAATGTTTTAATTGCACTAACCTCACTTTCTGAGACTGCTCTATTTTCTTGTTCTAACCTGAAATTTTCTTTCTTTGGTGTTAAACAGGAATATAATGGAGGAGTAATCATTTTTGTTTTATGATGTTTAATCTATCAATAGAATTCTTTTTAAAAAATTTCTATACCCTAGGTATGTTTGCCTTATATTAAAGTTGATTTATAATTCCTGTTCTCTGTTTTTACTATGTTAAACATATTCTACAACCAAAAAAATCTTTGCTCTGGAGGTAAAAGCAAAGATTTTTGGTAATATTAGATTTTTTTTTTCATTTCAACGTACTTTTAAAAGGTTGATTAGAGTAGTGGAGGAAAGGTGGAGGAATATCAGCTAAAAGTTACCATAATCAATTACTTGTACATTTTAGTATTTTTATTTATATGCTTCTCTTGCTTCTCAGCATTTCATTTTTCTATGAATGAGAAAAAAGACTAAGTATGTCTATATTGGACTCTAAGACTGACCACATTGTTTAAAGACATCTTCAGTTGTGATATAAGTCACTTTGATTTGAACAAATGATAAATGCACTTTTTTTTTTTTAAAGCTCTGTGGGAATTTGGGGATAGAGAATAGTATTGAAATAAATGGGTAGGGCCAGCCTGTGGCTCACTTGGGAGAGCGTGGTGCTGACAACACCAAGCCAAGGGTTAAGATCCCCTTACTGGTCATCTTTTTTTTTAAAAAAGAAAGAAATGGGTAAAGGGTATGTTTTGGTTTTGTTTTAATCTTGTTACCATTTTCTGGTGATGGCGTGTTTGTAGTAGTATTTGACTGAAGTAATTGTGATTTGTCTTATGCTGGTTTGTAAAATTTGGTGATTTTTGTGATGAATGTTGATAGTTTTTTGTTTTTGTTTTTTATTCCTTATCCTTGGGTATTTTAATCTTGCCTTTTTTATGTTTCTTAGCAATTCTAGACCATGTTCTTTAATTTACTCATAAGAATGATAAGTAAGGGGCTGGCCAGTTAGCTCAATTGTTTAGAGTTCAGCATTATAACCCCAAGGTCACAGGTTCAGGTCCCTGAACCTGCCAGCTGCCCCCCCGCCCCCCCCCCAAAAAAAAAAAAAAGTAAGGGAGGGTCAGATCTTGTAGTTTCAAGTGACTTTCTTAGACTTCTTAAATCCTGCTACTTCTCACCCACCAGGACCATATTGCCTCTTCATGCTCTTTTGGATTTTTGCAGCATATTTCCTTTCCTTCTCTTTGCTTATTTACTCTCCGAGCTGACTACTTTCTCACCAATGCATGGAGCATCTATGCTTTGGTACAGGTGCTGGGAAGGTGTGGGACAAGGTGGTCAGGGGCTGGTGGGTATCCCAGTCCTTGAAGCTGTGCAGCCAGCCAAACCAGTCTGGTACACAGTTTCATCTACTTGCGATGGATATTGATGATAAAAAACTTATTACAGGGATAGTAAATCTTGTTTTCTCATTGGTGGTATCTATTATGTTTTAATTTGGCTACATATTTATAGATAAAAGACATACGTATGTATGTATTTTACCTATTTAAGAGACTAGTAGAAGTTTTAGTTAAAAACTAGCACTTTTTCCTCAAGGAAAATTGATTCTCTTCAACGTTGTTTGTAAGACCTCTCTCTAGCAGTATGCTCACTCACTGAGAAGAATAGAAGTATCTCCTTTGTCTATATTCTTCAGGGTCTTTTTCCTTGGGCTGTCAGGTCTTCAGATTGCTGCCCTCATGAAAACATGTGATTTAAGGAAACATTTTAATGTAGGGCTGTAATAAGCAGGGTTCGTTGTAATAAGCAGGGTTCGTTGTTTTAACTTCAAGTGAAAGAAAAATCTGCTTTGGAGAAAAACCCTGTTAATCTTGGAGTAAGTGTGGATGTTGGACTGCCTCCAGCTGAGCAACTGATGATTGCTTTACTTGAAATCATTCTTCTTCTAAGTGGTCATCCATGGTTGGGCTGAAGGGAGAGAAGGGGGCATCTTTCCAGTATAGTTACACCTTAATCTGATTCTGCATAGATGATATTTGAAACCTCAAGTCCAGACATGCTTCCCTCTCTTCCCTTCTGTAGCTGCCTGTGTGATTTCATCATCCTTTCATTGTCTGAAAAAGGCTGCAGTATTGTCTTCATTGTCTTTGAACATTTATCTCTGAGAACAAGATATGGATTGGGGAAATGATTCAACCACTGGTGTAACTGATGGTGATTTCTAAACCTGTGAATTGATCTTGGCATCCAGAACAACAGATTACATATACTGGTGATGTAATATTTGCTGAAGCTCATTGGCTACGTAATTCTCTATAGCACATTTCTTAAAAAAATGAAAAAGTAGAAAGAAGTGAGATCACTTTGGACCAGCATATGTTTGCATGTCCTGCAATCATATGCAGAGGAGAAAAAAAGAATTGAGGCTCATGTTGGGTTTGAAATACTCCTAAGTTAGCTTGGTAAAGGAGATAACATACATGAAAATTGACACCACGGAACTGTCTTTCTTTGGGAGAATACTAAAGATATATTACTGCATTCAGTTGTCTACCTGCCTTACAGTATATTCAAATTAAGTGATGAGCAGATTCTAAGAATCACTGTATATTGAAACAGGGAACAGAATAAAGATCTTAAGTGTTCCACTTATTTGGAGCACTATGTGGACAGATGGTGACCCCAAAGGTCCCTGTCTCCTCCTGTAGTACAAGAGGTCTTTAAAAAGTTCACGGAGAGATTTGTATTATCTTTTAATTTCATTTTTCCATGAAGGTTTTTTTTTTTTTTGGTCTTTTTCGTGACCTGTAAGGGGATCGCAACCCTTGGTGTGGTGTCGCCCGCACCGCGCTCAGCCCATGAGCGCACTGGCCATACTATATAGGATCCGAACCCGCGGCAGGAGCATCGCTGTGCTCCCACTGCCACACTCTCCCGAGTGCGCCACGGGGCCGGCCCTGAAGTTTTTGAATTACCCTCATATATGCATCAGATGTAGCGTGTCCAGATAGGCAGGAGACAACTCCATGTGAAAAAAAGGTGTGAGAACTGAGGACAGGACTTTCCACCCCTTATGAAGAAGGAAAGAAAGAATATTGCAGCTAGATATGTTGGGTCTGGACTGAGGTCAGAGTCTGCACAGCTTTGGACAGATAGCCCGCACACAGGAAGCCTTCTTCCCTCAACTAAAAAATCCGTTATGCATCCCTTGCCCCATGCGTCCACCTACCCACAAAGTCTTAACTGTGGGTTAGCTTACACTGACCTTTTTGGGTAAAAGACTTTATTCCTTTGGAATTTCAGAAGCAATAATTTGTTTTCTGAAAAACACATGCCATTGGATACCCTTTAACTTGACACGTGACTAAAACTTTTTAACAATCCCATTTTCTACAAAGGCTGCCTTTATATTTATTAAAGATGACAAAACAAAAGCCACTTCTTCTTTCATTACATTTTCCGCTTTCATGTTCTGTCATTCTGAGATCTTTTTTTCTTTCCCTCTCTCTGTCTTCTTTTCCCCCAGCTGTCGGCAGCATCCAGCCCCTCCAGTCACAGTCCTCACAGAGCTTCAGGAAAGGACCCTTTTGCAGAGCTCTCTTTGGAGGATTTCTTATAAATCACTTTAGGTATTGCTACTTTTGGGGGACATGGGGACTTAAAGTACTTTAAAAAATTACCAAACATTAAGCACAATTCACTCTTCTCCTTCTTTGTTTCTTTAAAGAACTCTAGGTTCCCTTTCCTCCTCCACCTCCTCCTCTTTTCTTTAGGTAAAGAGTAAAAATAGGTCAAGATAGGCAATAAGGAAAAACAACTTTGGCTAAAATGTTTAACATAAATTAGAAGGTATGAAATCAGAACCATCTTACCAGCATAAGCATCCACTGCTCACAGCAGATGGATAAGATCAAATACCACCCTTAAAAACTAGATGTTTTAGTCATTCTTAAAAGAATTGTGCAGAACAGCACAATTCTGTACGTTGCATTTAGAGCTTGATTAGGAGCATCTTTAGTTTTAGTGTAATGGCAAGGATTAGTTGTGAATAAGTCATTTCAACCATTTCTTTAAAGGGTTGTGTTTTCATGTATGACTTTTCATTTAAAAATTGCAGAATTTTTTTTAAATGATTTTTTTTTTTATTAAGGGCAAATGAATACCTCATTTCTTTAAAGGGTTGTGTTTTCATGTATGACTTTTCATTTAAAAATTGCAGAATTTTTTTAAATGATTTTTTTTTTTATTAAGGGCAAATGAATACCTCGGCCCTTTCTGATTAGAAGCATTCTGCATATGATCCACACTGCCTCTGTTTGCTGAAGATAGTGTAATTTGTTCTTCTTGGTGCTCTAACCCACAGTTTAGATGTACCTTCTAGATCTTTGGGAGTTGGTATTCTTCTGATTTAGCAAGTTTATTAGCACATCTACTTCAGTAATATATCTTTGGATGGGCAGTTTAAGGGAAATCATGAGTGAAGTATCTTTGAGTGAACAGTGAAACCCTGTTGAAAAGTATTCTTTTAAGTATCTTTCAGGTTTTCATTTATATTAGTGAAGAAATGGCTTAATCAGCATGATATTACCATTCCCTTTATTATCTCTAACTTATATCAATTGGAAATACTAGTTCAAATTTTGCTTTCTCAAATGAGATTTTATGTGGAATATTTGTGCTTATGGAAAGATTTTCTGAACTTGTCACGGAAAATAGCTCATTGGTTTTCATTCTTCCCCTCCCCCACATGCTACCCCTCAGTTTTTAGTAATTAGAAAGGTGTTTGGAAATCCCTGTAATTATGCTTCAAATATTGAGTTCTGGTACATGATAAGCTGCTCATACTGACTTTATTTTGTAATCAGTTTGTGATAAGCATTTTGTGAACACTTCTAGGCCAGTTGAATGGTAAAGTCCACAAAGAGTTTTTATTTGTGAGAAGACATCCTACAGTGCAGTGAATTAACTTACACACTTATTTTTTTTTCCAGATACAGTTTATGTAACTAGATGGAAGAGAATGGAATTACTCCAGAAAGACAAGTGCTCAAGCAGCAAATCCTTACTTCCGGCGAAATCCAAACTGCTGTCTCTTAAACTCTCCTCTTCCATTAGAATGCTACAGTAACCCAGTGAAGGCCCATGAAGGAAATTGGGACTAGTTTGTAGGAGAATGTATCAATACAGTTTATAAAACCAAGAATTGCCATGATTTAAGACTTAAGATCTGTCTTTTTGGTGACTAACCCTTCAGTTCTTTCAACTCCTATTAATACCCATAATACCCAAGAAAAGCCCTTATTTGGAAAGTGTGAATTTGTATTTGGAAATGCTGCCTGGAGAGAAGAGCTGTGTCCTTTACTGTAATTCAACAGGACTCTTTTTGGGGGGATAAAGATCAAAATTCTTAATTATGTATTATCTTTCTTTTCTCCAGTCCTCACAGATACAGAAACAGTAACTGAAATTAACTTTTCTTTTTAAAAAAATATATTCAGTTTGCAGTAGACATTCCTTAAGTATTTGTATTTATTTATGATTATCAATTTTACGTAACATTAATATTGTATCAAACCTCCTTAAGAAAATGAGTATGGATGTACACAGTATGTTTGATTTTTATCCACAAGAATGAATCTGATTTAGAATGCTTTTCAGCTGACATACAGAGCACTAAATATTTCAAGGCAAGTCCATAGGTCTGAGTCTCTTAAGAATTCTCTGTCTCTATGGGATTTAGGGAATCATTATAAATGCATTAATCCTTATAGTCAATTCCGTGCCTAGGATTTTGCAAGGGAACAGTTCACTGACTAGGAAAAGCACTACATTTTAAATTCAGCATTAGTGCGTTGGGAAGGATCTTTACCGCTTTGTGCTTGGCATGTCATTATTTTCCATTTGACATTAGGGCCTTTCCAAAATGAATGTGAGGAATTGCTTTCACTTCAAGACTTTCCTTCTTTTCAGTAAAACTCTAGGAGGTGTTTCCAGGGGAGGGAAGGGAGACAAAATCCTTGAACCTTTTATTTGGCTCATGCCGTATTATGATCATGTACCTTTTAAATAAGGGGAAATAGTATCTTTAAAATTAATGTCTAGCCAAGAGTTTAGTAACAAAGAATTAAATTGCACTGTTGATCGGTGCTTTGTGTAAATACATCTTAACATTTGGGTAGAGAGGGGCCTTAAGAAGGACAGTTTGTTGTAGGAAAGCAATTCTGTACATGAGTTTCAGCATACTTGTTGCATTGTCTCTGCAGATTCTATTTTTGTTTACAATATTAAAATGTATGTTAGCAAAATGGGTGGATTTTCAAATAAAATGCAGCTTCCACAAAACTTTCGTTATTGTATTCTGGTCTGAGGTACATTTTCTTTTCCTTTTTTATTATCATCAGTATCATCATTTTTTGCTAACAAAAGTATAACCAGGTGATTATATTTGCTGATTTAATAAAATGTAAAATTTATTTTAGTTTTATCGAAATTTCCAAAAAGATTTATCTTTGCTCTTTTTGTTACCTTCTAGATTCTTATTGTTAAACTGAACTACTTACCAAAATTGTTCACTTTTGTCTTTTGGTCAGCTGCCTTCATTCAGGTAAGTTTAAGGGAGAAAATGCTTTTGTGTTTGACACATTGGTACATATGATTATGTCTGCCAAAGAAACCATTGATTGTATCTTGTTGCATATTGAATGGTAATTAGTATTCACAGTACATGATAGAGGGATTAAAAGCTTTGCATTGATAAATGTCTGCATAATATTTGCCATTGTTCGAAAAATTATATAGTCTTTAGCCAATATGCTTTGTTAATTTTATCAGTTTTTAAGTTTCACTATTATTAAACATTTTTATATAAATTGGGACATTGTACTTTTATAAGTTAGCTTCTTTAACATCACAAATTTTGACTTGTCTCTTCTGGTGTTTGAGTGGGTGTTACATTTAAGATCTGTGGCTTGTTTCTTTCCCATGTTTTTTAGTATTTTTCAGTGTGTGAAGTGCTTCATAACCATTTCCATTTTATTATTTTAAAAACTTTTGGGCTATGTTGGACGGCTGTTATCCACATTTTACCCATTTACAGATAGGAATTAGGAATCAGAAAAGAAAGTTGCCCGGGTTAATACCTACCAAGTGGAGGAGACAGGTCTTTGGTTTCATGGTCCATTGTTCTTTCCGTGATGTGCTGATGTTATTTCAGATATATAAACTGAAATGGGGATTGTGTCCCTCTGCAGTCTAGATTCATGGCCCCTTTTTATTCCCAGGTGGTCTTCACATATCCTGCCTCCTCCTTTTCTGATGCCCAGGCATTATTGACAAGGAAGAATGCCAATACATGATAATAGTAACTTTAATCTTAAATGAGTGAAGTAAATCAGCTGTTGAATGCATATAATTACATTAGGTTATAAACCCATGCTTACCCAAACCATTTTACTGCCTAGTTAGTAAGTTGGTAGTGGCTCAAGAGAGAAGATTAGCAGAGGGCAGCCATATCTGTCTGAAATCATTTTCAAATTAATTTTTTGCTTTTGATTTAGCATTTTAAAAATGACATCCCTTTCTTCACCAGTAACTTTGAGTTCATATTTAAGAAGAGGTCTTATGTTAGACTCAGAATCTTTTGCTTCTCCACAAGCCAACAAAATGTGATCCCTAGAAAATAGGCCTTTATAGGATGATTTTCCTTGAACTAGAAATAATTTCAAGGCTCTTTTTTTCTTGGTCATCATGATCCACAAACACATTTCCAAACTTTGAGAATTCAGAGCACTGGTCCAAATGCTTATTCTTCAAAATTCTATGGAGAAAACCAAAAATCTATCTGTTTAGGGTGAGTGTGGCTCCTGCGTGCTAGGTGACTGGGTCAGAGTGTATGGAGAGACAACACTCATCCAAACAAGCTTACTCTTGCCTTCTAGAAAAGACCCTCCAGAGCTTCCGTCAGTGGCCTCTGCAACCAGCTTACTATTGTTTTGCCACACTTGCTGCCTTCCGTGGGTCTGACCTGGCCCTCTGGAGTTCTGCTGTCTGAATAGCGTCTGAAAAAGGCTGCAGTATTGTCTTCCATGCAGTCTCAGAAAATCTCAAGCTGACTCCTTGCTATTATTAAGAAGTGCTGTTCTATTTGGAGTATTACCAAATCGATATGTTTTCTAAGTCTCTTGTATTTCTAGACTAATTTTAGATAAGCACTTAGTAAATGTCCCATTTGTTGTTGGTGTAATGTGCAGGTGAAGTTTTTATGTTGTATGAAACTGCCCACATTGTTAAAAGTTTCGTAAAGTTTTTTCTGTGGTATTTCTTTTGGGGCAGATGTTACTATCTTGAGGCCAAAGGTTAAACTGATTATAGGCAGACAACTAAGAAAGGCAAGATTAGAAAAAGATTTATGGAAACTTTGTTTTCTAATAAGCTTTCATTCAAAATAGCTATTTTATCTGCTACAAATGCTAATTTTAAAGTTAATTTTGAAATAAAAATAGATGGGTGAGATTTACCATGGGAGCCAACCCTTTCCCTTTTTGAGCCTTCCCCAGTCAGGCACCTGGCCTGTCTGTCTTGAACCTGGGGCATTTGGCAGGTATCATGTGATGTGGATAAATAAGCACTGAGTTATCATGCCCTTGACTGGGACCATAGGGAAGGAAATTGCAGAAGTAATGAGACCCCCAACTCCCTACCACTCATCTGGACTCCAGGCTGTCCAAAAAGTTTGGTTTCTTTAACCTTCCAAGAACTCTTTACATGGAAGCATCAAGCACATCACACTGGCACTGCCAGCTAGCTTAGTGGCTGTCTCAAAAGACACTAAATGAAATCTCCATCACTCTGGTCATTTTTGTCCACAAGTAGGGTAGGAATGGAAAAGCTCTTCACTTCTATTTAATTACTTATTGAAGGGAGGCTTCAAAGACCTAAAGGAGGCAGAGGCAGTGCAGTAGTAGGGAAAAGACTCAATGGGAGATGCTAAGCTTATTGCTGAGGTTGGTCTGAGGTAGGTGCAAGGATAGCTATATTCATTGCTTGGTGTTCATAACAATTATCATCCAGAGTAATATTTTACAACTGTACTTATATGCAGAACTTATAGTTCATCGGGTCTGAGGTAGGTGCAAGGATAGCTATATTCATTGCTTGGTGTTCATAACAATTATCATCCGGAGTAATATTTTACAACTGTACTTATATGCAGAACTTATAGTTCATCGTGGACAAAATTTACATTGTGGGTTAAAAATAGAAATGAATTCATCTTATAAAGGTTTAATTAAGCTAGTGTGATAATGGCCTAAAAGCAACACAAGCAGAATAGGACAGAAAGGCTAATAAATGACAGGCATTTAAGAAGACATAGCAACTACAATTCCTTGAAGTTGACACGACAAGCAAACAGAAAGGACATAGTTGGGTGGGAGGGAGGAGAGGGAGGAGGGAGGGAGGTTTCAGTGATGGGCCACAATAATCAACCACATTGTATATCGACAAAATAAAATAAGAAAAAATAAATAAATGACAGGCATTTAAATATATGATAGAGTAGCATTTCAAAATAGTAAAGAAAAGCTATGTAATAAGCCTATTTTACCAGCACCAAATATCTATTTGGGGAAGGGGTGAGGAGAGGGGTGATTCCCTCCAACATGTACCAAAATAAATTCCAAATGGGTTAAAGAGTCAATGTAAGGAATTATAAGATTAAGAAAGTATAGATGACTAAATATTTATAGTCATATAAATATTTATATGACTATAAGTATATAAATAGGAATAAATATAAATTAATAAATATAAGTAGGAAAAGGGAAAATATGGTAAAAACAGTTCAATGAAGAAATACTAATGACCAATGAGAAAAGTTTATTTTTCGTAGTAACTAAAAAATTCAAGTGAAGACAACAATGGTGCTTTCCAAGCGTAAGCCCATTTTAAGTGCTTTTATATGCATGTGTTAATTTAATCAAGTCTGTGAGGTCTGGCTGATTAGCTCATTTGGTTAGAGTATGCTGCCATTAACACCAAGGTCTATGGTTTGAACCCTGTACTGGCCAGCTGCCAAAATACGAGGTTTCTGAAGGAGGTACCTTTTTATGCCTATGTTTTAGATGAGGAAACAGGCCCAGAGAGATTGTTACTGTGTGATCTTTATCAACTCAGTGGTTGAATTGCAATCCTGAATGCCTGTGGTCTGGCTTTGGGTCTACTCATAAACACTCTGCTGTATATACTGGCATATAGGATGCCATTTGCTTATTAAATAGCATCTCTGTGTATGAGTATGAGCAAGAGTGCAACAGACTTTGATTGCTTTTCTAAGGCTGAAGTGAGTTAAGCCAGTACAGATTTTTTTTTAATGGAAATTGACCATAGAAGCCTTGAGAGTTACATACCTTTAATCCAGTAATTTCACTTTTAGAAAATTTACCCAGGGAAATAATCTGGGGATGGAAGTTTGGATAGGAAATTTGTCTTGAATTGTGTTGCATAGGACATAAGTAAAAACAAGAATCTGTATCAAGGTACCTAAGGTCAAATTAATGGAATATGTCTCTCCCTAAAGCCAGCCCTTGAGACCATCCCTGCATCATAAAACAACTTGGCCTCACAGGTCAGTTTGCATCAGTAGATAGTAGATAATTACAGAGATTCTGTGCAGATCTTTATTTCTGTCATCCCATATTAGAGATGAGTCTACATTAACAGGCTCTGCTGATTCTCAGGCCATCCAAAAGGAAGAAGGTATGTTTTCCCCCTCAGGGAGGGCTGGTCTTCACTACAGACAGGAGGGATACTGTTCCAACATGACTGGGAGAACAAGATTCTTCATTAGTCACCCAGTAGAGAAGAGCGTCTTTCATCCATTAGCATTTATTTTGATGTCTTGTAGGAGATTAAGGAGGTAAATTGGACTTCCCAGGTCCCTTGTCCTGTCTTATGGGAAACCACAGGACCTACAAGGCATTTCGTTTCATATTTCTCAGGCATAGTTTCTTGATTGCGAGACTTAGCATACATGTTGCACGAAGTTCCTGCATTTGATAATTTTGTGCCCAAACGTAGCTTCCTGAGAAGGAAAGGGGTGACCCATCACACGGAGGGTTCATGTGTCTGGTTGGCTTCAGCCGCTCCCCTCCAGTCCTGCTCTGTATTAGTTCATTTCTGTTGCTTTTAACAGAATACCTGAAACTGGGTAATTTATAAAGAAATGAAATTTATTTCTTAACAGTTTGGGAGGCTGAGAAGTTCAAAGTCCAGGAAACACATCTAGTGATGGCCACCTTCTATAGCGTCACAGGGTATCACATGGCAAATAGCCTGAGCAAGAGAGAGCTAATCTGCTCACTGGCTCTCCTAAAGCCATCAGAACCACGCCCATTACTCCCATGAATGAATCAGTCCATTCACAAAGGTACAGGTCCTCACAATCTAATCCGAATCACAATCTAAAGGCCCTACCTTTCAATTACCATAATAGGGTTTCCCACCCTCTTAACACTGTTACGGTGGGAATTAAGTTTCTAACACATGAACTTTTGGGGTGACATATTTGACCCATAGCTGGCTAGAATCCTTCAGTGTGTCTGTGTGGCTCGCTGCTTATCGAATATTCAAGGCCTACAATAACTGCAACCTTTCTTGTACCTCTATTGAAGCTTCCGCTCAGGCCAACTTTTTCTTTTCCCTGCCTCTTAACAGAACTCTGGAATTCTCTGCCCCTTTGTAGCTGTATTTCTTTACTTATTTTGCTCATTCAAATCCTATCATTCCAGGGAAGTAAAACTGGCAACTCTGATCATTTTTAGGGACACTAAACTGGGTAGCCCTTTCAGAAAGTCATAAAAATGTTCATATCTTTTGCCCTGTCATCCCACTTCTGTAAGTCTAAAGAAGTCCAAAGTACAGCATAGTCTGTGTAGAAGAATACCCATCACAGTGGTTGACGTTACTAAAGAAACATCTCTACACCAGAGTAAGAAAAGGTCAACGATGAGACCCAGAGAACACACCCCGTTTTTGACAGGGGGAGACCAGGAAAGAACAAGAACTGGAAGAGGAGAACCAGGAAAGAGATGTCAAGGACATAAGTGAAGTAGGGAATGGTCAACACAAGTGAAAGACTGACACCTGCTCAATAAATCCAGCAATTAGTAACTTGAACCTTGTCTGTACCTATACCCAAGTATTGGCAGGAGCAGAAGCCAGATTACATGGAATTGATGAGATGGGAAGTGGAGAGTTATCAAGAAGCTTAGCTGTGAACGTAAAGAGAAAGTACAATAAGCAAAGGGCATACAGACTGGCCAAGGAAGAGTTTAAGACACTTTTTATCCATTCAAACATTGAGTGCCCTCAATGTGCCAGCAGTTACAGGTGTGAGAATCAATAAACAGGACTTTGGTTCCGCTTTCAGGGAGCTTATTTTCTTGTGAGAGTAGATTGTAAGTGATGAGTGCTATGAGAAAAACATGGTGAAGGGATGGAGGTGAGCAGAGTGTGGTGCCATTTTGGATGGGGGGTCAAGGGAGACCTGATGAGGTGACAAAGAAGTGAGGAAGCAAAATGGTAAGATGTGGAGTGTCTTCCCCTCCCCACGTGTACAGGCAGAGGGAAGAGCAAAGGTCCTCCTTGGCCCCTCCAAAGCAGCGAGGTAGCCAGCGAGACTTGAGCAAAGTGAGTTGGTGCGAGCTGAGCTCAGGGGTGGCAGTGGGCTAGGGCTGTCTAGGCCACGCTGAGGCTTGGATTTCTTTCTGAGCTGGGAAGACACTGGAATTGTTCTGCAGAGAAGTTTTCAGAAATTGTTGTTAAAAGGATCACTGTGGCTCCTGTATTGAGACACAAAAGAAACAGACAAACCAGTCAGGAGACTTGTAATAGTCCTCCAGCATGAGCAAAACTTAGGCCCTGTGCGCTGTAGCTAGAGGAACTGGCCAAAGGTAAGAGACAGTCAGATACTCTGCAAAACCCACAGGAGAAAGGGAGCTGCTGAGTGGTTAGGACTGGAGATTGCAGAAAGTCAGATAGAGAGCCTGGAATATGGACTTACGTAGAGGACAATTTGCAGAAATTCTTGTCTGAGAGTATCTTCATCACTGGGAAGCCACTGCTACTTGGGGACTCTGCAGCCAATTTGGGCAAGTTACCTACTCTCTGTGCCTCAGTTTCTTCCATGAAATG
Organism: Galeopterus variegatus; assembly: GCF_000696425.1. Lineage (NCBI taxonomy): Eukaryota > Metazoa > Chordata > Mammalia > Dermoptera > Cynocephalidae > Galeopterus > Galeopterus variegatus. The sequence continues at coordinate 11,371 of NW_007730324.1, read as the reverse complement.
AGCATGATAATAGTGACTACTTTGCAGGACAGTTGTATATAATGAATTAATAAAGGAAGCATTCAGAACAGCCTGGCATATAATAAAGGTTCAATATATAATTACCATTATACTTAATGGGATGCAGAATAGCTTGTGGTCAAGACTCTAGATTCTGGAGACAACCATCTGTGTTCAAATCCTGGCTCTCCCTTACTAGCTGGGGGACTTTGGGAGAGTTGCTAAATTTCCCTGTGCCTGTTTCTTCATACGTACAATGGGAATAATTATAGACCCTATTTCATAGGATTATAATAGGGTCAATATATATAAAGTGCTTATGATAAGCACATTTAAGTGTCTGCTATTGTAATACTAAAGGGTTGTTTTTTTTTTCGTTTTTTTTTTGTTTTTTTTTTTTTTGTGGAGGTATCAGTCTTTGGAATTGTCCATTCTGCTCAGGTGCATAGTTGACATGAGCCCAGTGCTGGTGGAGGTCACATGAGTTGCTTCCAAAGCAGAACCCTGAACCCCGACTCCACATGTCTTGCATATGCAAGAGTCCTTGGTACTGAGGCAGCTGTGGTAATACTATGGTTTGGTGTGACATAGCATTTTTTTTGGAAACAGCCAGCCACACATGTATACTTAGGGCAGCAGTTTTAGAGGCCCACAGATACTCTCTAAAGCAGAATATTCTAATGTAGTTTGAGCTTTTTTTCCCCCTCCTTTTTAAGAGAGAATAAATTTCTTACCCAGGCCTTATTTAATGTCTTGCAGACTCCATTTTACTATTGAAAACATTGTCTTCTCATAGTAAACACTCATTTTAGTCTGTAATTAGGATTAGTTTTGGTGTGTATAACAGAAAACTTAAACTAACAATGATTCAAACAAGATGGAAGTTTATTTTCTCTCACACATGAAAGTCTGAACTTGCACAGCAGCTTTGCCCCACATGATTGTTAAGCATTAGGTGTCTTGGTGTTCCACAACCCTCAGGTTGTCTCATCTGCACAATCCAATATGGCTGAACAGCATAACCACAGTCCAAGCGGCAGGATGGTGGAAGGAGGAGGGGGAAGGTGATCCAGAAATTGTGCACAACTTCTGTTCACATTCCACTGGACAGAACTTTGTCACATGGCTATAAAGAAGCCAGGAAATACTCAGTCTTTAATTTTTGTATTCATGTACTCAGCTGAAATAATATATTATTTTGGAAGGGGGAGAATAGATTTGAAAGTAAATTAGCAGCCATTGCCACAGTCATATATTTTTTATTAGAAGAATTGTTCATTTCATGAAGCTTTTCTGGTCAAGACTTCAAAGCCCTACCATGTCACAAAAATATTTCAGTGAAAACAAATACAAAAAAGTGTCAAAATCTTAAAATATGAAAAGTAAGCAAATTCAAACTGTTAGTGCTGAGTAAATGTTACAAGACAAGTTAAAAATACTGGTATGTACCTACTCACCAGATTTTAGGTCCAGCTGTATACCGCATTGACATTTTTACGTAAGTAATATAAAAGTCACAGAAGGCACTTTTTAAGTGGGTAGGAGAAAATGGCTGATGGACAAATGAAATGTAACAGTCAAAGAACATCAAAGAGCTAAGATTACTTACAAATTTGCACTAGAACCTCAAGTGAGGCCAGATTATGCCATCCCTCTGACCAGGCGAAAAAAAATTTTAAGGTAAAAATTCCTCACTGATCTCATTTAGAGTAGTCACACAGAGGGGAACCCAACATAGTTAACTTCCATTCCTCTTAGGAGGGAAATGATGCAAAGCCTAGCATATTTTTATAGCTGAGACTATACAAAAAGACAGCACCAATCCAAGATGGCAAGAGGTCAGCAAGTTGACCACAGGACTAGAGGAAGAAAATGCTGATGAAACCTTATACTAAAAATCTGTGAGGATATCTGAATCTGCAATTACTTAAAAATTTATTTGCTGTGCTGGAAATCTGCACACATTTCTATTTAAAGAATCTTTAGAAGTATCTTGAATGTTTTTAGCACTTACTGAGATCTTAAGGACAGAATGACCTAAAACATAACCAACCTAAAGAGTCAAGGTAAAAAAAAAGTAGCCTTTCTGGGAACTTCAGCCTCAAAGTCATAGGAATAGGAAATGGAAATTCTTAATCGAGTTAAAGTCACTAATATTTAGAAAGCTTCAGTTGCTTGAGGGCACATTTCCTTGCATCTACCACAAAAGCCCATTTATTCCAAGAAAAATACAGAGAACTGTTGTGTTGAGGTCCAGTAAAACAAGCAAGGACCAAGCAGGCCTTTAACAAATAGCCCTTTATTGCCACAAAAATACCCTAGCCTCTGTTCCCTGAATTGCTCTACTGTCTGATTACAGGGCTCAAAAGGAAACAAAAATGCCTCATGCGTCGCCCTCCCCCACACACATGAGAATTTTGGAACTGGGTTTACTACTTGCCCTTACAGCCTGATGTAGATCAGCAGATGCAGGGTGGAGCCTCTCGGATCCTGTTGGGGCCAGACCACGCCCTCACACCAGACAGTGGCTCGTTCACTCTCACCAGAGGATGTAGCAAGCCCCTTGATAAGTGTGTAGAGCCCAGCTGTCATCAGAGACTGGTTTGCACCTCAAAGCATGCAATGGGTTGCACACAGGCACTGCTCTGTGTGCCTTCATATAAGGGCACTGTAAAGACAACCAGACATCTTTGGCTTTATCCAAAGAGTTTTTAGAGATTACTGTTAAATGTCAATAATGTGAGAAATGCCCTCACCTGTCCAGTACCAAAGGATGGACATGGAGACACGAGGTACAGCAAATCGAGACTTTAATTATGGCCTTGCAAGTTTCGGGGGTCTGAAGGGCAGGCACACACAAAATGGTTACATCGAGTAATTTATTCCCTAGTGCACAAGGCCCTCCCCCCTCTTCCTCATTGGCTGAGTACTATGGGATGCACGAACTTTCCAAATGACGCCTAAAATTTATTATCCACTTGCAAGGAATTCCTTTGTCTTGTGGGCTCAGGAAAAGCCTGCAAAAACGGCCCACTAAAGCCCTGTGAAGAGAGAAATACCGGGGAATGAAGAACACAAAAGGAGCTAGCAATTAATTACCATCACAAGGAGAGCTTTATCTGTTCAGCAACCCTCTGGGAAAAGAAAAGGGGTTAGTAACTAATTACCATCTCAGTAAAACACCCTCAGATAAGTCATTTCTGAAAATGAATCACTGAGATTATTTTCTTACAAGTATTTCAACTGCCATATATTGCATGTCTACTATGTGCAGTTTACATGCTCTCTTTGTAATCTGTAAAATAGTTCTGCAATAGGGAAATTAGATCCAAGTATAGATGAGGAAACCAGGGCTTAAAGTGGTTGACTGCCCAAGATTCAAAGGCAGCTAGCCTCACCACAGAACGTGTTTTTCAATACTCTCTCTTTACACCTCGATTTCTTCAAGCCTGTCTAATTTCTGGGGCCAAAATAAGCAATTTACTAGCCCGAGGGTAAAACTGCCACCATCCAGTCCCCATCCCCCCAAATCTTGATTAAAAGATTTGCAAAACTCACATGCTTATTCTGAGAATTAAAACCTACTTAAAATCCTCCTAAACTACTTTTGATTTAAATTTCTTTTTCCAAAAGTATTACTAAAGGGGCTAATAATAGAACAGTGAGAGTTAAACACATGGTACGCCCAACCACCCCACCCACAATAAATAGCTATTCCTGTCTTCTCCTGTCCGGCCTTAAAAAAAACACCACCTGGGCTGACCCTGTGGCGCACTCGGGAGAGTGCGGTGCTGGGAGCGCAGCGACGCTCCCGCTGCGGGTTTGGATCCTGTATAGGAATGGCCGGTGCACTCATTGGCTGAGTGCGGTGCGGGCGACACCACACCAAGGGTTGCGATCCCCTTACCGGTCACGAAAAAGACAAAAAAAAAAAAAAAACTAACACCACCTTAAGTGACATTACAAGCGGCGCCATTAACGTGGGAGCCTAAGAGGGCGCCAGGAGGAAGTAGGGTGGGAGTGTCTGCGGGAACCTTGCCTTAGCCCTTTTTGGCCAAATATGTGCTTCCGTGCTTGTGAACACTGCGTGATTGCAATAGCTAGGCATTGAGACAAGATGCATAGTCTCGTAACCTTTAAGTTGATTGGAGGATGTAAAAACCTCCCTTCCCCATTTGCCTTTAAAAGCAAGTGCTTGTGTGATAATAAACGGAACTGCTCGACAGAACCCCCACCACATCTGAGTGTCCTTTAACTAGGCTGGTTGGGGCCAATGGCTGTGCTCACCTTTCTTCACGGCTCTCTTCCCCTGTCTCCTTCCAACGGGGATGGAGGGAAAGAGGAATCTGGGCAATTTGCTCACCCACCAAAAGGAACAAGGTTAGGTCTGTTTGGGTCGGCCGGTGGCGGACCTGACAGAGTGGTTCCCCGTGTGAGGCATTTTTTAAAACTCGTGGGTGAAAGGCGAGTGAGTGAGGCCCCCGGCTGCTCGGTCCTGAAAGAGGGTCAACGAAGGGTGATCAACCAATGGAGTGGCCCCTGCAACCGCGGTAGTTGCCGTGAAGTAATCCACCTGCGTGTTAGGGTGAGTACCATAACAGGGGGAAGTCCCTGCACTTCTCTGCCTTGTTGCTTCCCTTTGTCCCTTCCTCGCGGGACAACATGGGAGGTGAGTGTGGAAAGAGTGACAAGACAGCCTGCAAGGCTCTAAAGTACATGATAAAAAGCAGAGGCCTAGAAATATCTGACTCCATGGCCATCAATGCCTGGTGTCATGTGGTGCAGGTGGCCCCTTGGGCACCTTTATCCAACTTGTTCTCATATGAGACTTCGGACTGGGTTCAGACCCTGGCTAGAAAGAATGAGATTAGTCACGGGCTAGACCCACCCTTAGGGTTCTACCTAACCATCTCTGCCCTAAAGCTTTGCTTCCATCCTGAGCATCAGGAAGGGGCAGAAAGGGATTGGGCACAGTTTGATGAGGAGAGAAAAAAGGAAACAAAGCTGCCAATGCAAGGCCCTGAGCCACTGAGTGATACCTATTCTCCCACCCTACTTCCTCCCGGTGCTGGCTTAGGCTGCCACGTTAATAAGCCCTTTGGGCCCATAATGGCACTGCTTGTAATGTCACTTAAGGGGGCGTTAGTTTTTAAGGCCTGACATTCTTCCATTTTCCTGCTTCCTTCTATGCTTGTTATTGCTGGCGACTGAAAGCAGCAATGATATCTTAGGCTCTCTGACTGGACTGTGAGCTCCTTGAGGAATGGGGCTGTCGGGCTCTTTTATCTGTCCATAATCCTGCAGACTTGGCCAATTGTTGAGCTCAGGCTGGGTCTGGAGCTCACAGGCCCCTCACACTTGTTGTCCAGACTGGGTCACAAACCCTTCACAAGCCAGGCTGGGTCACCAGACCCCTCACATGCAGATCTGTGAGCTAGGTAACCAGCAAACAGGTCCTTGGAAGCCATAGGTTGGAGAGCGTGGCCATGCAGGCAGATGCCTGAGGCAGACACCAGCCAGAGTGGTGGTGCCATCCATATGCACTAACTCCACCCACACACAACTTGCTTACAAAGAATGTGCTGAACCACCCCCAAACAGGCCTAAGGCAAGGGGCTTGATTAAATTATTCTATTTTCCCAACAGGAGCAATTTGGCTTTGCATCTCTAAAGCCGTACACACGGTGGCTAACTGGAAGGACTTGCTTCGTAAATGCTTTGTTGAACACATAGGAAATAACACCTATAGGAAGTTCACAGTGGTTCCTCAATTTTGAGATTTGCTTTGTAATGTAGTCACCTAACAAAGTTACCACACTATAAGCTGTTTAGAATTTGGGTTGTTAAGAAAACCCTGCAGATTTGTTTTAGAGATACTGCTATTCTGCAAATCCTAAACACAAGAATTGATATTAACAGAAAGAAAGGATATTTTTTCTCTTCCTTTTCCAAATGATGCTTTTTCAACTCTGACATTTTCTTGGCAGCAAACAAGCTTTTAGTCATTTGATATTTTCTTCTGATTTGATTTAAATTCACATTGTTGTTGCTTTGCCCCGCACGGATTTGTCACCCCACATCCCCTGGGTGATGGAGCTGCAAGGAATTACTCAAAGCCCATCTCTTCTGAGCAGTGACAACCCCCAAAGTGGTTAACTTCCCCAGAACCCTCAAGCGAGAGGCATCGCTTCCTTGGGAAATTAACCTTGAATTGGGGTTCTCTTCCTGCATTTATTTTCCAGACCAGGAAGTTACAGGAAGAGAACATAGGTGGGGTTATAGTTTAACAATATAGGCTGGTAACTTTGAGTGAAACAAGCCATATGACATCCCAGTAAGGCAATTAAATGGTGTTACCAACAAAAGCTTTATCTTAGCAAACATTCCTTCTCCCTCCACAATTTTCCAGTATCTACACATATCAATCAGTAAGCTGTCCTTGAGCCAGCAACCTTCTGTCCTTGAGCCAGCAACCTTGCTGTGCTACAAATCTTTATCTTACACCAGAGACTTTATGTCCTGAGGAAAACTTCCCGTCCTCTGCAAGGTCAATATTTGAAACAGCAAGGCTTTGGAAAACCAGGCCCTGTGAAGTACATTTGCTATAAGAATCCTCTACATCTCCCCCCATTTTATTTATTTAAAAGAAAAAGAAAAAGCTATAGATCAGGTTGGCACAGTTAAGACAAAAAGCATTTTGTTAAAGCAAAGTTAGTATCATTTAGCACAGCAAGTCCTTTTAATTTACTTCAGGTGAGGACTGATGATGTCATCATCTCAGGGCGGCTGCAGAAGCATCTTTCCAGGTGCTGTGAATTGGGTGTAATTACAAATTGTTGAAACTCTGGAATGGGATTCTGCTCCATAAAATACTTGATTCTGAGTCCAGAGAGTTTGTTAAAGTTAAAGCTGTCCAGGACATTACTACTTTCAGAGCGTCTAGTCTTTTGTAAAATTTTTGATCAATTACAAGTCTTTTGCTTAAGAATAGGATGTCTCATCCAAGTTGCAAATGCCCTCTTTAAGGCCAGGAAATTTTAGAGAACTGCTTTTGTAGAGAAGACCTTATTTCCCCCTTTATGATCAAGGCATTCCTCATGAAAGCATTGATGATGAATATCTTGATTGAAAAGGTCTTACTTTTCTTTGTATATATCTCTCAGTGTTGGGAAGGCTCTTTCCCAGGTGGTGATTGAAAGAAGCATCTCCGCTGACTTTCTTTCAGTGAACTGTCTCACGTAGGGGTTGGGGCGGGGGAGATGAACAGCAGGGTGAAGCAGCAGTTTAGGCCAAATTACAGCAAACAATGAAAGAGAGATCAGCAACTTGGAACTGAGACATGCTATCTTATATCCAAAGTTCTAAATTATATCCTGTTGTAAAGAGAGAAAGAGTTAATTTTCACTGAACTTATAAAAATAGCCACATTGCCATAATGATCATAAGGATACTTAAAGTTATTAAATTTGGGGAGATCAAATAGGGAGAAAACAAATGCTTTTATCTCTGTTTTAAATGACATTTTACCAAACTGTTGTTAGGTATAGATAGTTTAAGAGAGAGAGAGAGAGAGTTTTCTTACAACTGGAAAACATTAAGAGAACCAGCAGTGTTTTAAAATAAGGAAATGGTAAAAACCCATAATTCTTTTAAATTAATTTTCCAATTAACTTTTGTTGTTTTGACTTTTGTGAACAATTTCACAAACCCATCAGTTTCTTCATTAGAATTTTGGAACTTTAGTTTAAAACTATGAACTCAAAGTTTTTTGGAAAACTGTACCTATCAGAGTTTTTTCATGAAATATTGAAGACATAACATTTTAAAATTATAATTAAACCAAGATTATGACCAAGACACAGATATCTAAGAACTTAACAAGATTTTGGAACACATATCCATAACACCGTCAGTACTGACAATGCTTTCCCATATAGTCTAATTTATTAAATAAGCCAATTCATTTTGATACTTTTTTATATATCCTTTGAGAAATTCCAGGGTCCTTGGAATTCCTCAAAGTTAAAATGTTGAGCTTTCAGAATTGGTTTTGGAAAGTTTTGTTAAATAACAAAAGGCTTAAAACATTTAGTTGAAGGTTGTGGGAAGAAACAACATCGAAATTCCATTTTTTGGGATTTTAAGATGGCGACGGGTCTGGAGCGGCCGTGCCAGGAGACAGCGCGACACTGAGAAGTGTGTGCTGTGACACCAGAGTACTATTTGCATTTCCAAGAGCAACAAAAAACGAGTAAATCTTTCAACAACGAACCTACAATGACAAACAAGCAACAACAGGTTTGAGGTTTTAGGGCCGACACAAAAGAAGACTCCTGAGAGCGCCCAAGCCCTGCTGCAGGTTCGAGTGAGCAGCCCGAGACAACAAAGGCCAAGTAAGTCAGCAGAGACAACACAGAAAGGGAGTGGAAGGCACCAGACTGGCCCAACTCTGCAAGCTCTGTGAGTCACCCCCAGCCCAGCCCCACTTGCGGGGCGAAGCCCAACTGCTCCCGGCCCGCCTGGCTCCCGCCTACCACACCAGGCCAGGCGCCCGCAACAGAGCTGCCTCCATTTTCTCGGGTGGGGGCGGAGACGGCCGGATTAGAGCAGGCAAGCCAGCTATCTCTGCTTGGTGCGGCTCCTCACTGAGACGTGCCATTTGCTTACCTCGACGCGGGGCCCCCCGGGGCCTGTGGGCCGGCCTACACTCCCCCTCTCCCCACGGATCTCTGATGGGGCTGGTAGCATGGGGAGCCCCCGGCCAGCATCGGGAGGGCAGGGAGGAGGAGCCCGCCCAGATCATCTCTCCGCCACACCCTGGGCGTTGTCCCCAGGTAAACTCCCTGTTTCCGGGAAGCAGATACCATCTCGGTGGGCTTCAGTTTGAAAGAACCCCTAACTAATTTCTA
>NW_007730324.1:0-352 GCF_000696425.1 Galeopterus variegatus | reverse complement strand
CAAATAACAAAAATTAGAAATGAAAAAGGTGATATTACAACTGACCCAACCGAAATACAAAAAATCATCCAAGACTAGAATAAACAGCTGTACGCCAACAAGTTCAAAAATCTGGAGGAAATGGATAAATTTCTGCACTCACACAAGTTTCCAAAACTAAACCAAGAAGATATAGAAAACCTGAACAGACCAATAACAATAAAGGAGATTGAAGCTGTTATCAGAAAGCTCCCAACAAAGAAAAGACCAGGACGAGATGGATTCACAGCAGAATTTTACCAAACATTCAAAAAGGAAATGACACCAATTCTTTACAAACTATTCCAAAAGATTGAAACAGAAGCAAAGCTTC
>NW_007730323.1:173766-198813 GCF_000696425.1 Galeopterus variegatus | reverse complement strand
GTTTTTCAGAGTAAATATGTTGCAGTTATGTCCAAGTCTGTGTAAAACACTGCTATGTTCTGTTCAACCTCAGTGGAAAGCATAGGTTCAAAGTTCCCTCCATCTGTTGTCCCTCTGTACATTTTTCATGGGGGTGACTCACATGGGTGACAAGTGAGGTAGTCAGTCAGTCATCTGGGTGTCTGGCTGCACAGATCCAATTCGTGGGTTGTTTGGCATTTTATCACTATCAGCCCATGTAGCCTCAAACTGTGAAGGTAGCTTGTGGGCAGATGAGCTTTCCAGTGGTTCTGCTGAAATAAAGGGTCCCTGGTGACAGGGCAGGGCTGGATCCAGAGCCTGCACTTGGTCCCTGACATACTGCATTATTTCTAAGACTTTCTCCCTCACTTTTCTGCTTAATCTACAAAGAATTCCATGAGTACTAGATTGCAAAGGAAAATTCCAGGAATGTTATCAAACAGTATTTTAGAAAAAAAGAGAACAAGATTGAATGTTTTACGGTCAGTTTAGTTATCCTTTATCCTTTTCTTTTTTCCAGACTTCAGTATTGATGCTCCACCATCCTTTAAACCAGCTAAGAAGTATTCTGATGTTTCAGGTCTTCTTGTGAGTATAATTATATCTCTATATCTCATAACATTAAATTGAAAAGAAGATTTCACAGTAATCTCTATTTATTTATTATTTTTTTGACCAACCTTCCTTAAAGTTTAATATTATTTTTTTAGATTTTAATACCAATATTTATTTATTTATTTTTATTATTTTAATTTATCAATATACAATATAGTTGATTTTCATGTCCCTTTACCAATTCCAACCTTTCCTCCCTCCCTCTTCCCNACAATATAGTTGATTTTCATGTCCCTTTACCAATTCCAACCTTTCCTCCCTCCCTCTTCCCTCTTCCCCCTTCCCCACATCAACATCATATCTGTTCACTTGTCTTAAGACAAGATCAAGGAATTGTTGTGATTGTTGTGTCTTCTTTCCCCACCCCCGTTTATTTGTTTGTATATTTATTTATTTATTCATTTATTTTTAGCTCCNTTATCCACTCATCTGATGATGGACATTTGGGCTGGTTCCAACTCTCGGCTATTGTAAATAATGCTGCAGTAAACATGGGAGTACAGATATCCCTTTGACTTGATGATTTCCATTCCTCTGGATATATAACCCGCAGTGGAATAGCTGGGTCATATGGTAGTTCTATCCATAGTTGTTTGAGGAACCTCCATACCATTTTCCATAAAGGCTGCACCATTTTGCAGTCCCACCAACAGTGTATGGGAATTCCTTTTTCTCTGCATCCTCGCCAGCATTTATCATTCTCAGTCTTTTGGATATTAGCTATCCTAACTGGAGTAGGATGGTATCTCAAAGTGGTTTTGATTTGCAAGTAATATCTATTTAAACAGTGTTGACTGCCAGCAACTGCTGGTCCTGTCTGGAACGTGTCTCCTGTGAAGAGGTGATAGGTTTGTGCAGAGGTGTTCATTCATCCAGCAACCTGGGTGTCTGTGTAGGCAGCCTTGGGGGAGTATTGCTCCAGAAAGCAGGAGACCCGAGTTTTACTTCACTTTCCTCTGCTAGTTAACTATATGAAATAACCCCAAAGACACAATTATTTCTTTTTTTACTGCTGAAGTTTTAAAAGTCTGCATTTTAGACGATGAATGTGCTTTTTAAAAAAATATTTAAACTTCTCTAAAGAGGCACTGTGGTAAAGGTAGTGACTTCCAAACTTCCTTGGTGACTTTCTGAGCATCAGAACCCCTTTTCTCAATGAAATCTTTTACAGAATCCAAATATATAAAAGGCCTGGAGCCCACCTCCCCACTATGGTCCCATTTGGGTCTGGTGTCCTGTTCTCCTCCCCACCTCCCACCACAGTGACTCCTCAGTGCTTCTGGGGAACACAGTTTGGAAACCACCAGTGTAGTTTTGTGCTACGTCTGGTCTATTGCCTGAAAATAGTTGCCTCATGTATTTGGCCCATTTTAATAGTTGTTTATGGCAAGACAACTATTCTGGCACCAGTTATTCTGTTATGACCCAAAGTGGAAATCTCTCCATGTGTCATTTTGAGCTTGTGAAAGCCATGATTTATGGCCAGACTTGGGGGATGGTCCCTTAGCTTTATCCTCACCATTTCAGGCAGCTCATCTGCTAGTACAGTGTTTTCACACGTTAGGAGATATATTAGTCCATTTCTGTTGCTTATAACATACCTGAAACTGGGTAGTTTATGGAAAAATGAAATTTATTTCTTATAGTTTGGAAACTGGGAAGTCCACAGTCCAGGGGGCTCATCTGGTGAGAGCCCTCTTCTTAGTGGGAACTCTGCAGAGTCCTGTGGCAACCAGGGTATCACACATGGCAAATGGCTGAGCAAGAGACTGAGCTCCTCATCTGCTCTCCTTTTAAAGCCATCAGAATCACGCCCATTATTCCATGATCAACCCATTCACTAGGGCACCATCCTCAAATCCAATTGCTTCTCAAAGGCTCCACCTTTCAATTACTATAATTATACTTTCCGCTCTCTTAATACTGTTACAATGGAGATTAAGTTTCCAATATATGAACCTTTGGGGACACATTTAACCCATAGCAGAAGACATGAGAATCATTTTGTAAACATTACTGCGGGCCCCTTTATGCCATCAGCAAAGGACTTGTCATGTTATATATTATCTGAAATCTGTACCACTGTATGTAAGAATTAAGAAATTCTGAATACACAAAGGACTCCACCAAATCATTGAAAGACAATCCNATATACCACAGTTTCCTTATCCACTCATCTGATGATGTACATTTGGGCTGGTTCCAACTCTCAGCTATTGTAAATAATGCTGCAATAAACATGGGAGTACAGATATCCCTTTGACTTGATGATTTCCATTCCTCTGGATATATAACCCGCGGTGGAATAGCTGGGTCATATGGTAGTTCTATCCATAGTTGTTTGAGGAACCTCCATACCATTTTCCAAAAAGGCTGCACCATTTTGCAGTCCCACCAATAGTGTAGGAGCATTCCTTTTTCTCTGCATCCTCGCCAGCATTTATCATTCTCAATCTTTTGGATATTAGCTATCCTAACTGGAGTGAGATGGTATCTCAAAGTGGTTTTGATTTGCAAGTAATATCTATTTAAACAGTGTTGACTGCCAGCAACTGCTGGTCCTGTCTGGAACGTGTCTCCTGTGAAGAGGTGATAGGTTTGTGCAGAGGTGTTCATTCATCCAGCAACCTGGGTGTATGTGTAGGCAGCCTTGGGGGAGTATTGCTCCAGAAAGCAGGAGACCCGAGTTTTACTTCACTTTCCTCTGCTAGTTAACTATATGAAATAACCCAAAAGACACAATTATTTCTTTTTTTACTGCTGAAGTTTTAAAAGTCTGCATTTTAGATGATGAATGTGCTTTTTAAATATTTAAACTTCTCTAAAGAGGCACTGTGGTAAAGGTAGTGACTTCCAAACTTCCTTGGTGACTTTCTGAGCATCAGAACCCCTTTTCTCAATGAAATCTTTTACAGAATCCAAATATATAAAAGGCCTGGAGCCCACCCCCCCACTATGGTCCCATTTGGGTCTGGTGTCCTGTTCTCCTCCCCACCAGTGACTCCTCAGTGCTTCTGGGGAACACAGTTTGGAAACCACCAGTGTAGTTTTGTGCTATGTCTGGTCTATTGCCTGAAAATAGTTGCCTCATGTATTTGGCCCATTTTAATAGTTGTTTATGGCAAGACAACTATTCTGGCACCAATTATTCTGTTATGACCCAAAGTGGAAATCTCTCCATGTGTCATTTTGAGCTTGTGAAAGCCACTATTTATGGCCAGACTTGGGGATGGTCCCTTAGCTTTATCCTCACCATTTCAGGCAGCTCATCTGCTAGTACAGTGTTTTCACACGTTAGGAGGTATATTAGTCCATTTCTGTTGCTTGTAACATACCTGAAACTGGGTAATTTATGGAAAAATGAAATTTATTTCTTACAGTTTGGAAGCTGGGAAGTCCACAGTCCAGGGGGCTCATCTGGTGAGAGCCCTCTTCTTAGTGGGAACTCTGCAGAGTCCTGTGGCAACCAGGGTATCACACATGGCAAATGGCTGAGCAAGAGACTGAGCTCCTCATCTGCTCTCCTTTTAAAGCCATCAGAATCACGCCCATTATTCCATGATCAACCCATTCACTAGGGCACCATCCTCAGATCCAATTGCTTCTCAAAGGCTCCACCTTTCAATTACTATAATTATACTTTCCGCTCTCTTAATACTGTTACAATGGAGATTAAGTTTCCAATATATGAACCTTTGGGGGACACATTTAACCCATAGCAGAAGGCATGAGAATCATTTTGCGAACATTACTGCGGGCCCCTTTATGCCATCAGCAAAGGACTTGTCATGTTATATATTATCTGAAATCTGTACCACTGTGTGTAAGAATTAAGAAATTCTGAATACACAAAGGACTCCACCAAATCATTGAAAGACAATCCTATAGCAAAATCGGCAAAAAGGCCTAGAGCCCACCTCCCCACTGTGGACCCATTTGAATCTGGTCCTATTTGGATCTGGTCCTCCATTCTCCTATGAACAGACAATTAAAAGAGAAGAAATACACATGACCAATAAGGAGATATTCAACTTCGCTGGTAATTAGGAAAAAGCCTCATCGAAAAGGAAAGACATTAAAATGTTTGATTATATATTTTGGCACCAACACAGGGAAATGGATATCCTCATACCTTGCTGTTTTGAGGTGAGAATGTGCACTGCTGCAGCTTCTTTGGAGGACAATTTGGCACTATCTCTTGAGACAAAAAAGCAAAAGTCCATGACCCAGCAACTTGCCTTCTGTGCAGCTACCTACAGAAATAGTGTGCACGAGGAACTTCATACAGAAATACTTATGCGAGACTCTGTGTGTTAGCAGAGTGTTGGCAGCAATATAAAGATCTATCACTAGTGTTTTCATACTATTCTGTGAGTTACATGCATATGTAACAATGTGAATAATCTTCCAACATACCTTGCTGACTGAAAGATGCAAAACAGTATAAACAGCATGGTGCCAAGTACATAAAAATCAACACACTCACACAAAAAATATTGGGTAATTTCTCTGGTGTGTTTTTATATGTATGTAAGGGTATACATTCGAAAAGTCTGGAAGGGTGTCCACCCACCAGTGGTTTCCTCAGGGCAAGGCAGAGGACTTCTGGATGGTAGATAGTGGTAAAGGGGGACCTGAGTCTTATCTGTAATGTTTGCTTTTAATTTTTTTTAAGAGGAGAATATGGTTCACCTGTTATTTGTATAATTTAAAGCTACATTAATTAAAAAGTGAAGCCCAACTCAGGTTTACACTGAGACTCCTGTTCCCAGCAGGCTTGAGTCTTATCTGTAATGTTTGCTTTTAATTTTTTTTAAGAGGAGAATATGGTTCACCTGTTATTTGTATAATTTAAAGTTACATTAATTAAAAAGTGAAGCCCAACTCAGGTTTACACTGAGACTCCTGTTCCCAGCAGGCCACGTGACTGTTTCCTCTGCTTGGGCATGGCAGGAAGGCATGCAGGGTCATACCTGTGTTCAGTCCTGGTGAGATGGGGGAGCCAGGAGCACTGCCTGTCAGCCTGTAGCAAGGGGGACCTAAAGCTGTTTGCTGACTGCCATATGGGACGACTTGTTTCATTCAGGCTCAAGGGATGGAATCCAGAGAAGGGTGGACTGTAGGAGTGACATTCTCTACTTGTTCAGCCCTGGGGTATCACTTGGTATCCTCCCTTCTGTTAAAAATACTGGACGCTGGCTCCTAGGTCAGGTCTGGTCTGTTCAAGTTTTTGTTGGTGCCATAGGATCTCTGTGTTCCACATTTTGGGGGGCAGGTTTTGGTGGCTGGCACAGGGATCTGAACGCTTGACTTGGTGTTACCACACTGTGCTCTATCCACATTGATTATTCAGCAGCCCTCTTGGCAGTGAGGTCTGAACTAGGGTGTGCCAGCTCAGCACAGTTTGGTGGGGAGTGAGGCAGCCAGGGACAGGGAGCCAGGCCGAGGCGGGCTCATCCGTGGAGGACAGACGATCCCAACCAGACGCACCTTCCTGCCTCCTGCTCGGAAGCCTCCCCCTGCAGTGAGCTCATCCCCAACTGCCTCATGGCCAGGAGCCCCAAAAGAGACTTGTCACAGTTTTCTAACTAAGCCTTCCCTAATATTACTGTCCTTAGGGGAAATGTGGTACGGAAAGGTCATATCTAGATCAAGCCAAAGGATCAAAGTTTTGTTTTATATAGAGTTTTAATTAATCTTAGCCTTTTAGGAATAATCCCATTTTCCTGACACATAGCAGTTAAATAGGGAGATCTCCGGTGGCAGAACTGAAGACTTTGTAGAGCATGAGAAGCCTGTGACTAATTTTCCTTCAACTTGTTGCTTCTTTACTGTCTTCTTCCCTCCCTTACTGAGTCACAGAATTACTGTTAGTGCGCATGATCAACGCCAGAGGAGACAACCCACCCTTGAGTAATTGGACGTTATCTGTCTGGACTTTAATGGCATCTTTTACAGTTAAAAAGGAGCTCAAAAAGACTCACCCTCATGTTTTCTGCTTCAAAATCTGTAGAAGCCAATCAACTTTGAGGTATATAGTAAGTGAATTATTTTCTCCACTTTGCACATGGGGAAACAGAGACCAGAAAGAGAATTTTGATATGTCTGAGAAACAAGTTCTCTTTTCTATGATGGTTCCGATCATCTGTTTGCTTGTTCATGTGTTCGTTCATTCGTTCATTCATCATTCATTGTACAAACACTGACTGAAGGCCCACTGTGCACTCTGCATTGCATTAGGAGCCAGTCTATCCTGATCAGCAAACCACAGGGTTCCCGCCTTATGGAGCATCACAGCCTAGACCCTGATCAAAGAGTCCCGTAGATAGCAAACTTCAAAGCAACAGAGATAAGCACGCCACAGGAGAGATCTGTGTGCTGTGAGAGTGGAGTCCTGACATCCTGTGGGGATGCAGATGAGGCTTCCCTGAGGGTATGGCTTTGGGGCTGAGTCCTGAAGGATGAGCAGGAGATTCAGCAGGGTGGGTCAGGGGTGGGGCCCCTGCCTATGGAAGGGCAGCTGGGGCATGACAAGAGGGAGGGACTTAGAGTCTGGGGCAGTTGGAACCAGAGAGTGAGAATGTGTGTCTGAGGAGGAGCCTCAGGAGGAAGGAAGACCCAGAGCCTGGGAGCCATGCTGAGGACTTGGGCCTTCGTCCCAAGAACAGGGAGGAGCCATTTTGAGAGGTTTTTATACTGAGGAATGACATGATCAGAATTGCAAGTTGCAAAGATGACCCTGAGCACAGTTGTAGGAGGGTAGTCCCTTCTGGTGGAAGAGCGGGTATGGGTGGTGAGGGAAGACCAGGGAGCCTTGAGAGTGGCATGGGGGGTGGTGAAGAGCTGGAGAGGAGCACATGGAGGCAGATGGAACATAGCAGGGAGGGACATGTACTCAGCATGCACAGAGTCAGTTCCTGCCTTGGGAAACACAGCCCTGGGACATTTGTTGGAAGGAGGCAGGAGTTTGAAGGCAGGGAGGGGTGACCATCTTGAAATTCAGTCTCGGACCTACTGCTGGCAACCCTTCAGGCGCCAACAAGAAGAGTCCTAGAGTCTGATGTGGTTATTCCTCGGCCTCATGTCCACACCCTGAAGTGTTTCCTAAGTCTGGGAAGATTAATGAGTCTGTGCCAAAGTGAGCAATTTAGTGTTCTTGGTGACAGAGTAAGACTAATTAAGATATAGTTCACTTTCAGTAAAATAGAAAAAAAATGTGAAACTTCTACTTAAACTTAAAATATCACCTCCACCAACCTCCTGCCCTTCCCTGTGCCTGTTTCTCACCTAGGCCAACTACACGGACCCCCAGAGCAAGCTGCGGTTCAGCACCATCGAAGAGTTTTCCTACATTCGGAGGCTGCCGTCCGATGTGGTCACCGGCTATCTGGCCCTGAGGAAGGCCACAAGCATCGTTCCCTGAGCCTGAGAGATGAGACGAAGTGGAAAACTGTTTCAAAGGCAGAGTTTGGACTCACAGTTTTGTTTCATGGAAACAAACTCATTCTGCTGTCAATCTGAAAATGCCAGTGTTGTGCCTTGGAAAGAATGTTTGGCTTTAATTTAAAGTTTTTTTCTGTTTTCCCTCCAAGTGTGATATTTCCCGTTGAATTAAGTTACACTTCAGTTGTTGCCTCAAGTAAAGTTATTTGACAAGAAAATACAATAAAATTGTGCTTTTAATTTAATCCAAGTAAATCCCCAAATTTTCGTTTCAGAGTTGTGAAATCTCCTATAATGCATTTAAAGACTCCACAACAGGTCTGGATTGCTCCTGATCCCAGTGACTCCCTTTTTAGAGCATGTTAGTCTTTCTCTTTGATCAGAACACTTGAACGAGGTCCAAAATTGGGTCTGGAGAAGAAATAGCTGAGTAACTCGTCCTGTTCTACTGGGCCCAACCTCACCCTGTGCCTCAGCTCCCAAATCAGCCTCTCCTGGTCTTTGGAAGTGTGGGTACCAACACTCACACTCTTTCTGTCCATGGAGGGCTTTTGTCTTAGTACAAGATGCTGCCTGTTTGGCTACAGCCTGTTCTGGAGAGGTAGTGTTTGCTTCTCCTTTCTACAAGGAGAGGAAGTGTTTCTTTGGCCCAGAAGAGGAGGGTGTGGAGACAAGCCCTGGGCCTCCCTGGACTCTGTTCCCATATTTCTCTGGAAGGACTGAGGAACCAGGTCCTGGTGCTTCAGTGACAGAGCTGCCTCTGCTTTGGGGGATTAGGCATCGAGGTGCCCTTTTCTTTCTGGAAACAAGCCTCCCCCTGCACCCCTCTCCAGGCTTAACGAAAAGAAAACAGAAGCGAGTCAGCTGGGAGAGCGGCCTGCTGGGCAGGTGGCAGCTGCCCGGGACCTGGCTTCCTTTCCTCCGCTGCAGCAGCCCAGTGTCCAGCACCTTTCCAATAACTAGTGGTGAGAGCAGGAGGGGAGTTGTGTTTCCTTCCTCCACCATGACAAGGGACCTGAGATGATGGCCAGGAGAGGTGGGGAACCTTTCTTAAGCCGTGATCACCAAGGCATTTGAGCCTCTCGTACCAGGTTTCTCAAACCTGAGTGAGCACCAGAGTCACCTTGTGCCACATAGTGGGAGTGTCTGATCCAGTAGGTAGTCTAGGGTGGGGCCTGAGAATCTGCATTTCCAATAAGCGGTGCTTTGAGGTCCCCGTTGTGGTGAAATGGACGGTCTCTGAGAGATCAGAGGCTGCTGCTTGCTTCCCACCTTGCCCCATGCTTCCTGCCAGCAGCCAGCCTAGGAAAACCCCCAGCTTCCCTTCCAGTAGAAGCACGGAGTATGTGAGCCGAGGCTTTCCTGCTTGCTTCCACCTTCTATTATACGAAGAAAACTCAGAGCAGGTCCACTTTTCTGTGAAGGCCCCCAACTGGGCATTTCTAACACTGATGCTGGGCACTGCCTCAGACCAACCTATTCAGGCTTTCCAGGGGCAGGTCCAGGATTACAGACAGAAGCCCTGCCTTGCATGCGTCCACCAGGGAGTACCCAGACAGGTGCTCCTGCAGGCCTTTTAGGGTTTTTGGGTGCTCCATAAACTGTCAGAGTCACCTGGAGACCTGCTAAAATTAAAGTACAGGTCTGTGGGCCACACCCAAGACCTCTGATTTGTGCAGTGGGGCCCCGGAATCTGTATTTGACAAAGATCCCAGCAATGGTGCCCATGGGAGTGTGAAAACCACTGCCCTCCATGGGCAGGAGGGAAGTTCGTGTGGTGGATGCCCCACTTCCTTCTTTCTCATCCTCTCCAGCCTTTCCCTGCCGGCCTCTGGAGAGCTGTGAGTTCTGAAGATCAGGTCATTTTTCACCCCAATCCCCAGGAGTCCAAGGTGAGCAAAATCAAGCATCAAGCTGTGACTACAATAATGAGTCCTGCAGGTTTTGGAACAGGCGGGTCATTGATCCTGTGCTGTAGCCCTTGCTGTCGCTGCTGTAGCCCAGCGGTTCTCACACTGGTTGTGCCTTAGAATCCCATGTGTGTCAGTGGGGGTGGGGGATAGGGCTGGGGGAGGAGATTCTGATTCAATTGGGCTGAGCGGGGGCCGGGGCATAGTATTTTTTAACTCCCCTGAGGATTCTAAGTTTCAGTTAGTGTTAAGGACCTTTCCATAATTATGAAGAGAGTCTTTCACATGGGGTACATTTTCTTATTACCAGATCAGCTGGCTTTTTCCATCCCAGAGCCGTGGGCAGTTTGGAAGGAGAGTCCTTTGGTGTGTGTGTGTATTTAGGATTCCCTTTTGCATGGCATCCCACACTGGAGTCGGAATCACGAATGTCATTGCAGATTCCTTCCTCTCCCATCTTTACTCTTCATATTCAGTCAGCCCCACGTTTCTTCCTCCTCATCTCTCACGTCATCCGCCTCCTCTTCTACTTGGTCCTGCTCCAACCTGACTTCAGTGTCACCTCACCTCCTGCCTGGACATTTTTGTCCCCCTAAATGCTCTTTCCAACACTCTCGTCCCCTCCCCCGCCTTCCATTCTGTTGTCAGAGGGCCTTTCCACAACTTTGAGTGACTTTGCCCATCACGGCATGTCTGTAGGGATTTGTCTCTGATACCCGGTCAATTCTGGCATTGGCCTCTAGGGTCCAAAGGATAAACTCAGCCCCTGAATGGGAAAAACATTTAGCTGGATTTGAGAATTTCTTAAGACCACTCTGAAGTCTAATCTGCTCTGACTGGAGTTTGACTCTTTCCGAATATCTGACACTAGTCAATTTAAGAGGAGGAGAACAATCTAGTATTGGGCATAGTTTAGAACTCTCCGTAATGTTGGAGAAATGCTTTCCTGAGCTAGAGGCAGTCTTTGTGGGTGAGGGGACCCAATTGCCCCACCTCCAAACTTAAAGCATGCGTCTGTACAGATTTTTTTTTTTTTACAAGTGCACGAAACAATTAGTGTTATTTAAAGTAATGTTCTATCTGATAGGAATGTGTGGGCCTTATTTGGATCCTGATTCAACCAAAAAAACTTAAAATATTTTTGAAACAATGGGAAATTTGCTATATTTTGATATTTGATGATGTTTAGGAATTCTTATGAATACTTTTAGTTGTGATAATGGTACTGTAATGTTAAAAGAAATCGTTCTTATTTTTAGAGACACATACTGAAATATTTGTGGATGGAATGATATAATATCTAGGATTTGCTTCAGGATAATGTAGGAGAGAGGAAGTGGACGGGAGTTGTGTTGAAACAAAATTGGCCATGAGTCAATTATTGTTGAAGCCAAGTGATATGTACATGGGAGTTATACTATTCTACTTTTGTGTGTGTGTTAATTTCTCCATAATAAAAAAATTTTTTGGGGGGTTGGCCCGTGGCTCACTCAGGAGAGTGCGGTGCTAGTAACACCAAGGCCACGGGTTCGGATCCCATATAGGGATGGCCGGTTAGCTCACTGGCTGAGTGTGGTGCTGACAACACCAAGACAAGGGTTAAGATCCCCTTACCGGTCATCTTTAAAAAAAAAAAAAAATTTTTTTTTTAATGAATATGATGCTTTTATTACTAAAAATTGTGATGAAATTTTACCTAAGATTGATGATCTGATTAGCTTGGCCTGGTTTGTGGATGCTGAAAGTTTGAGAAATGCTGCCTGAATGGTATGAGGTCTTAAACAGAGGAAATACCCAAATCCTAAAGCATTTCACAAAGTACACGTTAGAAGAAAAGCACCACAGGGTATGTAAAGTCGTCCTTCAGATGTTCTTAACAGAGGCCTTCATTGTGCGTTCCATTGTCACTGAGGGGTGCAAGAGTATTTAAGAGTATTTCCTGTGTAGAGATGAGTAGGTGTGGGAGCGGGAAGACCAAAGATATCTTTGAGTTTTTTTCGTGGGATACAAATAAATTGTCCTAGAGGGGATTTGAGATACACTAGAATGTCTGATTATGGTTTGAGAAAATATCCATTGGTCTAATTCCTGATAGAATGTGCAATATTTATTCATCTACACAGAGAAGGAAATCACATCATCAAAGAATGAAGCACATGGACAAATTGAGTTCAGGGAATTGCTTTCACTGAATTTCAGCTGGGTTTGTTTTTGTGCCCATATTAAGGAACTGCACTGAAAGAGAGGAGGAGACAAAAAATGCCTGTTGCATCTGTTGCAGAAATATCCTCCAGGGCCCTTCCCCACTGCCCTGCAGAGTGAGCTTTTTGGCCCAGCACCCAGACCTGGAGCCTGATAGCCTGGCTTGGAATCTCTTCTACAACTGACAAATTCTGTAGTCTTGGGCAAGTTATACTGACTTACTCTCAAATTCCTAGTATCCTTATCTGTAAAAAGAGCATCATGATGGTGTCCACACCACTTGATTGTCAGGATCAAATAAGAAAGTGTTGGAAGAGCATTTAACTCGGTCTCTTGCTTATAGACTGTGATCACTCACCTCCCTCTGGTCTGTGCATTAGAAAGGTAGATCTTTTCCAGACTTGATTATTTTCTCATTTCTTTGGCTTCTAGGACTCTTAGATCCAAATTTGCAGCCCGCTTATAGTAACTGAATAACATCATGTGATGGTCATTTCCATGTGCTCATCTTATTGCTGGCCCTATCAATTATTGTCCTTGTCATCTTCGTTGTTTATCTCGCCATTTATTCCACCCTTTATTCTGTGTATTACAATAAGCTACATCAACTTTTTTATGGAACAAGGGAAGGAGTAAATAACTAGCTAAGCAAACAAGCAAACAATCTGTGATTGAGGCCAGGAGGGAGAGTGGAGGCGAGGGAGTTCTGGGGGGTGAATAGCAGAGGATTCTGATGGATGAGCTCTTCCAGAGTAAAAGAGGGAGAGGAGGAGCAATAGAAACCATCCACTGGGCTTTTAAAAAATTATTGCTTCATGCCTTCTTTGGTATTCATTGTGTATACTACCATTGTTTCCCATGTAATATCAAGCCATAAAACCCTAAAAACAAAAAGGGGGCTAGTTTTTTACTCGCTTTGGTGACCAGGTTGGGTGGTAAAATGGGAGATCCTTCTTCCCGCTGCAAATGCAGAACTCCTGGAACCAGCCTGGTTTTGTTCCATGACTCGGTGGCCTCTGTCCACTGGTACATCTGTTCCAACCAGAGACAAAGCCTTTCCTGGGAAGAGTCAGTGTTTTCCTGGCCTACAGGATGCTGGTTGCTGACAGGTGCACAGTGTGCACCAAACACACCACTTTCCTCCACTTGGGGTCAGGAAGATGAGTCACATCCACCAGCCCTGGGGACTTGGAGCCTTGGATCTTTCCAGTGTGAATGCAAGAGGTCATGGCTTAGGGTTTTGCAATGTGGAATATTGTGAGGGATTTTTTTTTTAGGGATCCAGCCAAGGCTTTGGTGACTGATATCTCCCCTAATAACAACTGGGGAGGAAATTGCTAACTAGAGATAAAGATGAAAGTTTCTGGTCTTTTCAAAGAAAAAGTCTCTTCAAAAATAATACCAGATCTTGGGCCAGCCCCGTGGCGCACTCAGGAGAGTGCAGCGCTTGGGTGCACAGCGAAGCTCCCGCCGTGGGTTCGGATCCTATATAGGGATGGTGGGTTGCGATCCCCTTACCGGTCACAAAAAAAAAAAAAGATAATACCAGATCTTGAAAATGAGGTGCCCAAACGTACACATTTGTACAATTTCCTCTAACTCCTTGCTTGGTTGTCTGGAAAGTTTTTTAAAGAAGCAGTAACCTAAGGATTTGTGCCCACCCACTTCCATTTTCTCTGAAATTCGATGCTGCCATTTCTTTGCTTATGAGGGTCAGCAGCTTTTGGCTCAGCCTCAGAGGCAAACGTGGCTACAGGAGCTAAGGAGAAAGGCAAGAAAGGACACTTTAGGAATAGAATATGTAATTGGGGACTTCTAGGTGCACATTGGGTCATGGAGAGCAGAGGCAAGACCTCATGGTAGCATTGCCTGAACAAGGGCTCTTCTCAGAGAAAAGGGAGCTAAATGATGTGGATACTGTCTCTTGGAAAACTGATTTCCTAGGTTGAGAGTGTGATTCACCATGAATTTGCAAAAAAAATTTTATTTACTTATTTTCCTTTATGTTTCTTCTCTATTTTGAGTGAATAGAAAATTTAAAAGCCCACTGTCTTAGTCTGTTTTTGTGTTGCTATAACAGAATACCTGAGACTGTATAATTTATAAACAATAGTTTATCTGGCTCTCAGTTATGGAGGCTGAGAATTCCAAGTGCACAGCATCAGCATCTGGGGAGGAACTTTGTGCTACATCTTCCCATGGTGGAAGGTGGAAGGACAAGAGAGTGAGAGAGTGAGCAAGCAAGAGGGGCCAAACTCACTTTTTTTTTTCCTTTTTGTCTTTTTTCGTGTCCAGCAACGGATCGCAACCCTCAGTGTCGCACCCGTACCGGACCGGGACCGGCAACGGGATCGCAACCCTCGGTGTTGCTCCCACACCTCGCTCAGCCAGTGAGCGGGAACCGGTCTGTATGTGGGATCCGAACTCTCGGCGGGAGCGCCACCACACTCCCAAGCGGCACACTGTAGCAGTGCGCCACCGGGCCGGCCCCAAACTCACTTTTATAACAACCCACTCTCCTGATAATGAACATACTCCGTCAATAACTGCATTAATCCATTCACGAGTGTGGAGCCCTCAGGACCTAATAACCTCTTAAAGGCCCCACCTCTCAACACTGTTGCACTGGGGATTAAGTTTTCAGCTCATGAACTTTGGGAGACACATTCAAACCAAG
This sequence comes from Galeopterus variegatus, assembly GCF_000696425.1. Lineage (NCBI taxonomy): Eukaryota > Metazoa > Chordata > Mammalia > Dermoptera > Cynocephalidae > Galeopterus > Galeopterus variegatus. The sequence continues at coordinate 183,945 of NW_007730323.1, read as the reverse complement.
AAGCCAGATTTAGACATGAAAAAACACGTCTGGTATGTTGCTAAGCAAAAAGCAACAAGAAAATTACAAAATCATAGACAAACCTCATTTTTGTAGTAAAAATAGATGAGTAAGAAAGGAGGTAAAATGATTCATGCCAAAGAGTTCACAATTGTCTCTTTTGGAGAAGGGAGATGACTTGGGGTAGGGATGGAAAAAGAAGGGGAACTTAAATTTTATTCTGAACTTTTGGAATTTTGGAAAGAGCATATAGGAATTTAAAAAGAGAAGCACTCAATTTAGGAGTGCTGGGTTGAGAGGATTGCTGATGCTTTCCCATGGAACTCCAGCTTGTTCTTGAGGTTGGACCCTCCTTCCCCTACTGCATCAGTCCATAAGGAAAGGCCACCCCCATCCATCAGGATGAGGAACCCTCTCTGCCCCGGCTGTGTCAGAGCACTCTGACCCTTCCTGGTAGCTCTATGAGTGCACCTAATGGAAAACAAAGTACTACTCACATACATCGTTTCCACCTAATGCTCATGACAATCCTGCAAGGTAGGTGTAGCCTCCTGCTCACTTTACTCCTAGGGAACCTGAAGTTCAAAGGTGAAACTGCACAGCTACTAGGAAGCTACTAGGGGTGGTGAGTCAGCCCCCTTCATCCATGCACAGGACTCTTTCTCAGCCTCTCTTCCTCTGGCAGGAGAAGATTGGCTTGGAGCTACCTGAGGAGGGCATGGAGAAGCAGAGGGACTCTGAATCAATGTACACGAGAACAACAAAATTACCATGCAAGTGCATCATGTTCTGCGATGACTAATTTTATGTGTCAACAGGGGTAGGCCACGGTACCAAGATATTTGGTCAAACGTATCTGGATGTTGCTGTGAGAATTTTTTTTTAGATGAGATTAATGTATAAATCAGTTCACTTTAAGTAGAGCAAACTACTCTCTGTGATATGGGTGGGCCTTATCCAATCAATTGAAAGCATTAAGAGGAAAAAAAACTGAAGTCCCCTGAAGAGGAGGGAATTCTGCCTCCGGGCTGCCTTCGGACTCACATCTTCCCGGGGTTTCTAGCCTGGCCACCTGCCCTGCAGTTTTTAGACTTGCCAGCCCCCACAATCAGGTGAACCAATTCCCTCAGATAAATCTTCTCTCTCTATACATACACACATCCTATTGATTCTGTTTCTCTGAGAACCCTGAGCAATACACTTCCTTTAAAGGAGAAGATTGGGTAGGCACATTTAATTTAAACTACATTCCACTGGCATAACCACACCTAGCAGTGAGCCTTGCACATACTATGTGCTTCATAAATATTTGAGTGAAAACCAACAGCAAGACAAAAAATGCTGGATGGCTTTGCCAGATGTGATATTATTTAAACTTATCGTTTTGTTCCCTTATGAGTCACTGAATCTAATGGAGAGGAACAGATATTGTCTTGATGAGATGAGGGGAGAGGGATGGAAGCGATGGGTGGTGAGGTGCCCTGAGAATCTTCAGCTCTTCAGAAATGAAGATTCTGTGACTCATCATCATTCCAGAAACTCTAGTTTTTGTTTTGTCTTTCAAACCAGAGTAAGCAGGACCTGGGAGGCTGGAGGGAGAGCTGCAGGGCAAGTTGACCTCTTCCCAGCAGCCCAGGTGCCCTGAGCTTCTCGCTGTGCAAGTCCTTCCCTAGGAAGGGGCCTGATTCCATTCGTCCTTAGTCACAAACACCATTTATTGGCGCTTTTTGTGAGCCGGGCCCTGTGCTGTTCCCTCAGGACTTCCTCAGCACCCTCTGAAGCAGGCGTTCTTACTTCCATTTTTAACCATGAAGGAAACTGAGGCTCGGGGATGTTGGACCACTGCAGTGCACAGGAGTCATGGTCCGAGCCTGTCCTGGAGCCACTGGGAGGGGGCCGGCTATCTAGGAGGATGGGCCCTGGCTTCCCTGGGATCCCCGTTCATGGAACCTCATCACTTCCAGAAGGGCAGATCTTGATTAAGGCATTGAGACTTTGCATCCTTGCTCCACTGTCCTCAGAACTACATCCTGAATACAGAAGAGAGCTTCTTAATTCCCACTAAAATTTCTGGCTTAATGTCTCCTTCTTAAATAGGTGGTGTCCAGCACAACATTTTATTTCTCACAATGTGGTGAGCTCATTCCCTGTCCCCTTTCACCTGGAGGGCTCCCTTAGCCCTGACAATCCCCGACTCCACAGTTGCTGCCTTGCATGGTCACTGGGCTGAGATCCTAAGGGCAGGGAGCCTGACACCCAGTGACTGGCACATGGTAGAGCTCCGGAAACATTTGTTGACTAACCAGGTAGAGGAGTTAACAGCAGTGTGATAGTAAAAGTTAGGAAACTAGTGAGTTTTTCCTTTTTATAGGAGAAAACTACCAGAAATTACTAATCATCTTGCATGATGTGTAACGGGCACCCACTGTTTATAGAACAATGGGTGGCTCTTAAAAGTGAGAGCATTGAGCTCAGAATAAATAGCCCCTGACTAAGATGTGCTGTGGGGATGCTAGGCGGTGCCTTTGTCATTTCTGGGTAAAAATACCACTGACCATGGAGGAAATGTTTTCAATTGTGTTTTCCTTCCATAAATTTTCTAAAACCATTGGCATTGCTTGTTGCTCATCTAAAATCTAGTAATTAGCACAAATTTAGCCCAAAATTATGTATTATAAATGTTGTGAAATTGAAATTCAATAATGACATGATTCCAGGGGTCTGCCACTCACTTAAGGTAAAACAAAGATCCACCTGGTCTCAAAATTTCTGGTCAACTTAACAAATTCGCAATCTCTTGGTTTAGATGTTTGGCATTACTGTGATTGTTCATTTTTCATTCATTCATCTATTTATGTGGGGAATCAGGAGAAGCTTCCTGCCATAGGAGGATTAAAAAGATGGTCAAGGACATATGACACTGATAAGTGTGAAGGAGAAGGTCACAAGTGCACCAGGGCTGGCTGGTTAGCTCAGTTGGTCAGAGCGTGGTGCTGATAATGCCAAGGTCCACGGTTTGATTCCTGTACCGGCCAGTTGCCAGAAAAATAAAGTGTAAAGAGGTGAATGGGGGTGTGCACAGACCAAACTGAAGGTTAGCTCAGTTGGTCAGAGCGTGGTGCTGATAATGCCAAGGTCCACGGTTTGATTCCTGTACCAGCCAGTTGCCAGAAAAATAAAGTGTAAAGAGGTGAATGGGGGTGTGCACAGACCAAACTGAAAAGTATAGGCTAGATTTTTGATCAAATGGTGTTGGAACAGTGAAGGAAAAACTAGGTAAAAAGAAGTGTATGAATAATGTAAGTAGGAGTGAGGCCCAGCAGGGATGGGGTGGGCTAGATTTTGAGAAGGGCGCAGAAAGGAAAGGGGATAACTTTAATATGGAAAAATTTTCTTGGATAATAAATAGTCATCTGTAGGCAATAAAAATAAATCTGTATTGTTTTTGGAGAATAAAAGGACAAGGAGAAGATGGAATGGACAGTCCCTAGGCCAAGCTGGAGGCGAGGCAGCCCACGGTCCGGAGCAGTGACTCAGGCAGGAGGAATGTGGCCCAGGCAGCCTGCAGCTGCGATAAGGAGGACAAGGACAGGATGGGGCATTGCAGAGAACATCCTGGAGCAGCCTGGGGAATTTCCATGCAGGAGCACATGTGGAAACCCACAGCCCAAGAGAGTTCTGGTCCTTGATTGTGACTGAGAAGACTGGAAATACTATCCCTCCATCACCGAGGCACAGTGGGGTTTGGGGAGGATGCAAGGCTGATGTCCTCTGGGCTGCGCAGACAGCTTCATTACCATCTGGCTGGCTCCTGCCTTTCTGGGCCCTGCAGTATATGAGCTGTGCTAGACTCTTTCCAGGCTAGCCTGGGGTGTGCCCATGCCCTGTGACTCCTAACCCACGGGTTCAAATCTCAGGCACATTTCTCTTACCAGCCCAGTTTTTGCCATATCTTTATAATGCCTGTGCCTTAATTTACTTAGGATGCTCCCTTAAACAGGCTCACATTTTTTTTTTAAAAAAGATGACCAGTAAGGGGATCTTAACCCTTGACCTGGTGTTGTCAGCACCACGCTCACCCAGTGAGCAAACCGGGCCATCCCTATATAGGATCCGAACCCGTGGCCTTGGTGTTGTCAGCACCGCACTCTCCCGAGTGAGCCATGGGGCTGGCCCCAGGCTCACATTTTTTTTTTTCCTTTTTGTCTTTTTTTGTGTCCGGCAACGGATCGCAACCCTCAGTGTCGCGCCCGTACCGGACCGGGACCGGCAATGGGATCGCAACACTCGGTGCTGCGCCCGCCCCTCGCTCAGCCAGTGAGCGGGAACTGGTCTGTATGTGGGATCCGAACCCTCGGCGGGAGCGCCGCCGCGCTCCCAAGCGGCGCACTGTAGCAGTGCGCCACCAGGCCGGCCCTGGGCTCACATTTTAAACATAACTTTTACCTCCTAAGGAAACACCTATATTCATAAGTTACTCCCACCATGAGCCACTGCCACCACCCATAGGTTTCCTGGGCTTCCTTGCCTCATAGTTAAAAACCTTCCTGGGCATCCACTGAGCAGACCCTGGGGACCAAGTGAAGGACTTCTCCCTCCTTGAAGCAGTCTCCTTCACTCAGCAGTGTAAATCACTGTGGCCTCCTAGGAGGCACGTGGTCTCTGCCTGCTTGGATTTCTCCCCCTTTTCCTTTACTGAATCTGGAGTTCAGGCCCCTTTCCCTACAGCCTCTTCCACACACACCTGGGAACTGGGGTCTGGCCCATCTTTCAGGAAGCTCCGTGCTTCCCTGGTGAGGTCAAAATCATCCCACTAACACCCACTGATGGAGTTTGGATGTATTATCCTTCCAGAACTCATGTGGAAAGCTGATCCCCAGTGTGACAGTTTGAGTCACAGGGGCAGATCCCTCATGAGTGGATTAGTGCTCTCCCTAGGTGGGGTGATTAATGAGTGAGATCCCGCTCTATTAGTTCCCATGAGAGCTGGTTGTTTAAAGACACTGGCACCTCCTCTCTCTCTCTCACTTCCTCTCACCATGTGATCTGCTTGTACCTGCTAGCTCCCTGCCACTTTCTGCCATGAGTAGAAGCAGCCTGAGGCCTGCACCAGATGCAGCTGTCCCAGAATCATAAGCTAAATAAACCTCTTTTCCTTATAAATTACCCAGTCTCAGGTATTCTGCTGTAGCAACACAAAACGGACTAATACACCCATAGTGAAAAGTCATGTTGACAGCATGTACCCTTGATAGGACATGTTGAGAATGTGGTCTCCCTCCCAAAACCCAATAAGCCCAGCCTAATTATGAGTGAAACATCAGACAAATCCCAAAAGAGGAACATTTGATAAAATACCTGCCCAGTACTCCTCAGAATTGACAGTCATCAAAAATAAGGAAAGTCTGAGAAACCGTCTGTGACATTATGATATTTATATATTGGTTTTCATGCATGGTTCCAGGCTCACGCTACTCTCTGACCTTCTCCTGTTCTCCTTTCATGTGCTCCTTTCACATCCTTTTTCTTCCTGATGCAGGAAATTCTCTGACCTGCCTTAGTTGATCATAGGTCATAAAACCCCCATTTCAGGCGGGGCCCTGACCCATGCCCACAAAGAAGGAACGCTACACAGAGAGGCCAAGAAGAATCTGAACAGACAGGCCTTGCTGGGTTTTCCCACCCAGGCTGTTAGTGTTAGATCACACCCTTTTCATTCAGTTACATTTCTACACGGTTGTCCATGCTTCAATCACTCCTACGTAATGAAGCTTCTATAAAAACCCAAGAGCACAGGATTCGGAAAGCTTCTGGATAGCTGAACATGTGGAGGCATTCTAGAGAGCATAGAAGCTCCACACCCCTCCCCCATACCTCACCCAATGTATCTCTTCTTCTGTATCCCTTGTAATATCCTTTGTAATAAACTGGTAAAAGTAATTACATGTTTCCCTGAATTCTGTGAGCCCCTCAAGCAAACTAATCAAACCTTAGGGAAGGGCGGTGGGAACCCTGATTTACAGCTGGTTGGTCAGAAGTTCCAGAGGCCTGGACTTGCAAGTGGCATCTGATTTGGGGGGCAGTCTTGGCGACTGAGACCTCAACCTGTGCAATCTTACACTATCTCTGTGGTAGATAGTGTCAGAATTGACTTGGAGGACACCCTAATGGTGTCTGCTGAGCCGTTACTGGCTTGCTTGCCAATGGGGAGAAATCCCCACACATTTGGTCACAGAAGTTAGTCTCCTGTGTTGATGATTTGTGCTAGGAGAGCAGAGGAAAGACAGTATGTGTTAATAACCAGGGAAACTGGGTGTTGGGAAAATGGGAACTCTGTGTGGTATCTTTGCAACTTTTTCATAAATCTAAAACTGTTCTAAAATTTAAAGTTTACTAAAAAGATGGTAAAAGGTTAAAAGCCATCCTACAACCCCCCAAGTGGAGCAGGTGCTGCTTGGTCACCTATCATGCAAGAAAATTTTACTCATGAATCCTAATGCTGCCTTTCAAACTATAGGCATGATAAAGTAAGTATCAACTAGTTACTAAGTGAAAACTCACCTACTTTAGCCTTTTTTTTACTGCTATTTTAAATATCTATTATACAATTCATAAGAACTATTATTAATACATATTTTTAAAATTCTGGTTTGGCTAATTTGTCATTCAAAAGGTAATACGTTTCTTGGCAGAACTCGAAAAGAAGAAACCATGTCAAATTGTTTCTACCTTGGTCATCAAAATAGCAGAGTAGACAATCCCTAGTGTCACTCTCCCCAATAATCAACCAATTTACAACTATTAAAAAAGCAAAGACTGACAATCTGGGGCCATTGGAGCTCAGGGGAAGAGGAGGAGAGACCCACAGAGTTCGTGAAGGCAAGAGGAAGAAGAAACTGCTCTGACTGTTGTAAACCCTGGCCATGTCAGGCCTTGTGACAGGTGGAAGAAGCTCCAGCACAAGGAGCAGGTGCCAGGAAAAGTCGCAGCTGATCCTGTATTAGTCTGTTTTTATTGCTTATAACAAAATGCATGGAACTGAGTGATTTATAAGAAAACAAAATTTATTTCTTACAGTTTTAGAGGCTGGGAAGTCCAAAGTTCAGGGAACACATCTGGTGAGCATCTTCTTTGGTGGTGGCTTTACAGCAGTGCAGGGGGTCTTACATGGCAGAAAATGGCAGAGCAGAGAGAGAGAGACAGAGAGACAGAGAGATTCTCATGTGTTCTCCTTTTAAAGACCTCAGAACCATGCCCATGAACGATGGCACGGCCCTTATAATCCAATCAGCTGCCCAAAGCCCCACCTTTCAATTATCACAATAGGATTTTCCACTTTCTCAGTGCTGTCAGAGTAGGGACCAAGTTCCCAATACCTGGGACTTTAGAGGATACAATTTAAGTTCAATGAGTTTGGGTGGAACATTCAATCCACAGCAGAGCCCTTTGTGTGAAGTTGCCTGGCGTCTACGGGGGAGAAGAGGGCCTCAGAGCACACCATACCAGCCCCCAGGCCGATGAGACCACTGACAGAGTTCCTGTGAACCCACATAGGAGTGAGGACTGCAACCAAATGAAGAAGCAAATGACCTAGACGCTGGCAAATTATTGCAAGGGACCTGTGCACGGCCCACCCCACAGGAAGCATTTGGAGTGTGGGGAGGAGTCTGGCCCACTAGGGGAACATTGGGGTGCAGAGTGGGTGGCTGATCTGCCTTCCAATTGGCACAGGCCCATTCAGTGGAGACTGGTCAGGGCCATAGAACTGCAGTGGGTGCAGTTTGCTGGGAAGACTTATTCTTGGGCAAGAATTTCCATACAGCCCAGGTGTACCTGACCTCACAAGACTTGGAAGTGATCAAAGGGCCAGCAATTAAAATCTGAGCCTCACAAAAAGCCTTCCCCAGAGAATCAGCAGCAAATCAGCAATTTAGCACAACCACAGTGCCCAAGTGCTGGTCCCTACAGGAAGTTCCCTTGATTTCAGAAATAACCAAAACTAAAGGCCAGAGACAAAGACCTGATATTAACCAGTAAAGGTCTAACACCACCAAAGAACACCTATAAAACCTGGAAGAGGTAGCAGTCTCCTCAAATGCCCAGGCATCAACATAAAGACACAAAGATCAAGAAAGAACAGAAACGAAGGACCAGCAATGGACCCAGAGGAACAGCAGATTCATGAAATGTCTGGCAGAGAATTCAGAATAACCCTCTGAAGAATGCTCAGGGAATCACAAGAAAATACAGATAGAATTTTGCGGGGTGGGGTGGGGGCTGGCTGGTACAGAGAACCAAACCCTTGACCTTGTTGTTACAAGGCTGTGCTCAAAAAAGCTGAGCTAGGGCCGGCCCGGTGGTGCACTGCTACAGTGCGCCGCTTGGGAAGTGTGGCAGCGCTCCCGCCCGAGGGTTCGGATCCCACATACAGACAGGTTCCCGCTCACTGGCTGAGCGAGGTGCGGGCGCAGCACCGAGGGTTGCGATCCCGTTGCCGGTCCCGGTCCGGTACGGGCGCGACACTGAGGGTTGCGATCCGTTGCCGGACACGAAAAAAGACAAAAAAAAAAAAAAAAAAAAAAAAAAAAAAAAAAAAAAAAGCTGAGCTAGCCAGCCAGCCCAGATAGAAAATTAAATGATATCTGGAAAACAATCCAGGCACAGAACAAGAAACTGGACAAAGGAATTGAATCAATGTTAAAAAACCAAGTAGGAATTCTAGAAATAAAGAATACATTATCTGAACTGAAAAACTTGATAGAAAGTTTCAACAGCAGACCTAATCAAACAGGGAAAAGAATTAGTGAGGTCAAAGATAGAAAATAGGAAATAATCAGATAAGAGGAGCAAAAAGAAAAAACAATAAGAAAAAAATGAAACAGAAATACAGCATATATAAGACTCCCTTAAGTGAAATAACCTTCACATAACTGGCATATTCAAAGGAGAGGAAAAGGAACAGATGTAGAACTCATATTAAAGGACATAATGGCTGAAAATTTCCCAAGTATACAGAAAGATGACAAAATCCAGGTACAGGAAGATCAGAGGTCACCAATCACATTCAATCCAGGAAGAATACTGTAAGGCACATCATAATAAAATTATCAAAAACCAAAGACAAAGAAAGAATACTGAAAGCACCAAGAGAAAAGAAACAGTTAATATTCAATGGAGCCCTAATACATCTCTCAGTGAATTTCTCAGTAGAAACCCTACAGGCAAGAAGAGAATGAGATAATGGATGCAAAGTGCTGAAGGAAAAAGACTGTTAGCCAAGAATTCTCTGTCCAGCAAAACTAACCTTCAAATATGAAGGAGAAATAAAGTCTTTACTAGACAAACAAAAGCTAAGGGAATTAATCAACACTAGACCTGCATTACAAGAAATACTAAAAGGAGTTCTTCAATCCAAAAAAAGATGACACTAAGGACCAGCAAGAAAACATGTGAAGGTACATAATTCATTAATAAAGTAAGTTCACAGAAAACCTCAGAATACTCCAATGTCCTAAGGGTGGTGAACAAACCACTTACGTCCTTAGTATGAAGACTAAAGGATAAGCCTAATAAGACGCTAACATATACAACAACCGTATGAGAGATAGAAAATATTAAAAGACGTAACTTGAAGCTAAAAATTGTCAAAAAGTGGGTGGTAGGAGGATGATGCCAATGCATAGAATGGGCTTTTTCCCCCTTAGACATCAAAGTTAAGTTATTATCAGTCTGAAATAATCTGTTATACCTATGACATGTTTTTGTAAGCCTCATGGTAACCACAACACAATAACATATAAGAGACATACTAAAAATAAATATCAAGAAATCAAAATACACTGCTAGAAAAAAGAACTCGATCACAAAGGAAGACAGTAAGATTGGAAGAAAGGAAAAAAGGATCAATAAAACAACCAGAAAAAAGGAACAAAATGGCAGTAACAAGTCCCTATATATCAAAAATAACTCTAAATTGGGCTGGACCGGTGGCGCACTGCTACAGTGCGCCACTTGGGAGCGCGGCGGCGCTCCTGCCAAGGGTTCGGATCCCATATACAGACTGGCCGCTCACTGGCTGAGCGAGGTGCGGGCGCAACACCGAGGGTTGCGATCCCGTGGCCGGTCCCGGTCAGGTTCGGGCGCGACACTGAGGGTTGCGATCCACTGCTGGTCATGAAA
>NW_007730323.1:170013-173485 GCF_000696425.1 Galeopterus variegatus | reverse complement strand
TGCGATCCCGTGGCCGGTCCCGGTCCGGTACGGGCGCGACACTGAGGGTTGCGATCCACTGCTGGTCATGAAAAAAGACAAAAAGGAAAAAAAAAAAAGACACAGAGTAGCTCAATGAATTACAAAACAAGAACCAACAATATACTGCCTACAAAAAACTCACTTCATCTATAAAGAAACACAGTGTCTGAAAGTGAAGGGATAGTAAAAGATATTTCATGCAAATGGAAACCAAAAAATAGCAGGAGTAGCTATACTTAGATAAAATAGACTTCAAGCCAAGGAAAGTAAAAAAGATAAGGAAGGTCACTATATAAGGAGAAAGAGATCAATTCTACAAGAGGATATAACAATTCTATATATGTATACACCCAAATCTGGAGCACCGGCTATATAAAGCAATAACTATTGGACCTAACAGGAGAAATAGACTCTAACACAATAACAGTTGGGGACTTTAATACCTCCCTTTCAGCCAAGAACAGATCATCCACACACAAAATTAACCAGGAAACATCAGAATAAATCTCTACTCTAGGCTGATTGGACCTAATGGACATATACAGAACATTTCATCCAACAGCTGTAGAATACACATTCTTCTCAGCAGCACATGGAATATTCTCTAGAATAGACCATATGTTAGGTCACAAAACAAGTCTTGACAAATTTTTAAAAATTCAAATTATATCAACTACCATGTCTGACCAAAATGGAATAAAACTAGAAATCAACAACAAAAGGGATGCTAGAAATCATACAAATACATAGAAATTAATCAACATGCTCCTAAACAATGAATGGGTCAAAGAAGAAGTCAGAAAGGAAAATTTTAAATTCCTGGAGACAAATGAAAATGGAAACAGCAAAGCAGAACCCATGGGATACAGCAAAAGCAGTTCTAAGAGGGAAGTTTATAGCAATAAATGCCTACATCAAAAAAGAAGAGATTTCAAATAAACAACCTAACATTACACCTCAAGGAACTGGGAAAACAAGAACAAACCAAACCCAAAATCAGTAGGAGAGAAACAATGAAGATCACAACAGAAATAAATGAATTAGAGATTTTAAAAAACCCAAAAGATTGATGAAACAAATAGTTTTGTGAAAAGATAAAATTTATAAGCCTTTAGCTAGACAATGAAGAAAAAAGAGAGAAGACTCAAATAAGTAATATCATAAATGAAAAAGAAGACATTACAGCTGATACCACAGAAATACAAAGAATCATAAGAGATTATTATGAACACTTATATGCGAACAAACTGGAAAACCTAGATGAAATGGATAATTTCCTGGGAACATACAACTTATCAAGATTGAACCATGAAGAAATAGGAAGTCTAAACAGACCAATAACAAGAAATGAGATTTAAGCAGTAATAAAAAGTCTCCCAACAAAGAAAACCCTGGGACCAGATGGCTTCACTGCTGAGTTCTACCAAACATTTAAAGAAGAACTAATTCTAATTCTTCTCAAACTCTTCCAAAAAATTGAAGAGGAGGGAATACTTCCAAATTCATTGTACAAGGCCAGCATTAACCCCATTCCAAACCTGGAAAAAGACACAACAAAAAAAGAAAATGACAGATGAGAAGGCCTTCAGTAAAATACTGGCAAACAGAATCTTACAACACATTAAAAAGAACATTCACCATGATCAAGTGGAATTCATCCCAGGGATGCAAGGATCAACATGCACAAACTAATAAACATGATACATCACATCAACAGAATGAAGGAAAAAACCCATATGAGCATTTCAATAGATGTAGAAAAAGCATTGATGAAATCCAACACCACTTCATGGTAAAAGGAGAAATGGTATAGAAGGAATGTACCTCAACATGATAAAGGCCATATATGATGAGCCCATGGTTAATATCAAACTGAATGGATGAAAATTGGAGACTTTTCCTCTAAGATCTGGAACAAGACAAGAATGCCCACTTTCCCCACTGCCATTCAGCATAGTACTGGAAGTTCTAGCCAGGGCAATAAGGGAAGAGAAAGCAATAAAGGGCATCCAAACTGGAAAGGAAGAAGTCAAACTATCCCTATTTATGGATGACATACATGATCATGTACATAGAAAACCCTTAAAAATCCACCAAAAACTTACTAGAACTAATAAATGAATTTAGTAAAGTAGCAGGATACAAAATCAACACACAAAAATCTATAGCTTTTCTATACACCAATAACAAAATAGGTGAAGAAAAAAATCAAGAAAGTAATCCCTTTCACAATAGCTGCCAAAAAATGAAATGCCTAGGAGTAAATCTAACCAAAGAGGTGAAAGTCCTGTACAATGAAAACTATAGTGAAAAAAATTGAAGAGGATGCAAATAAATGGAAAAATATCCTATATTATTGGATTGGAAGAATTAACATCATCAAAATGTCTATTTTACCCAAAGCAATCTACACATTCAACACATTCCCTATCAAAATACCAATGACATTCTTCACAAAAATAGAAAAAAAACAAACTTAAAATTTTAATGGAACCAGAAAAGACCCCATATAGCTAAAGCAATCTCAAACAAAAAGAACAAAGTTGGAGGAATCACACATCCTGACTTCAAAATATACTATAAAGCTATAGTAACCCAAACAACATGGTACTGGCATAAAAACAGACAAATAGACCAATGGAACAGAATAGAGAGCCCAGAAATAACCCCACACACTGATAGCCAACTGATTTTTGACAAAGGTGCCAAGAATATACAGTGGGGAAAGGATGGCCTTTTCAATAAGTGGTGCAGGGAAAACTGGATATCGAAATGCAGAAGATTGAAACTAGACTCCTATCTCTCACCGTGCATAAAAATCAACTCAAGGGCCGGCCCGGTGGGGCACTGGAGAGTGCGCCGCTTGGGAGCGCGGCGGCGCTCCTGCCGAGGGTTCGGATCCCATGTGGAGACCGGTTCCCGCTCACTGGCTGAGTGTGGTGCGGGCGCAACACTGAGGGTTGTGATCCCATTGCCGGTCCCCGGTGCGGGCCGGGGGCAACACTGTGGGTTGCGATCCGTAGCCGGACATGGAAAAAAGACAAAAGACAAAAAAAAAAGAGAGCAGTTACTTCTCTTGGGCTATCATATCAGCAACAACCCCAGAGCCATCCAACTTGACAGAACAGTGTGGATTAGTGTCAGCAATCCGTACTATGCAGTGGGCTGCAAGACACCTGGGGCCCATCCCCTCCTCTGCTGATTCACTGGGTGGCAAAGAATGGCATTCCCAGATGTTCACCCATGCAATACCCACCAGGCATACCACTCCATGAACCACGGGGATAATCCCAGCAGGCCTGGAACTTGGTTCTGTTTCTGTCTGGATATAAATCTCCTCTTCATAGCTGGAAACATATCTTTTCAAATATACTTAAGCAGGATAATCAAAGATACACTTCTTAACCAGGTTGTCTAGATCAATTACCTTTGCTAAGTCCCTTTCTTGCTT